>NW_026930139.1:372500-640000 GCF_032062105.1 Saccostrea cuccullata
AGGAAACCAAGTGCAAAAGATCTGCGTTTGACGATTGTGAATAGATGCAAACATGTCTATCAGAGGTTGACCCCATAATAGAAAAATTCTCTGAACAATTTGTCTGTTCAACATCCATTCTGTTTGTCTGATCTTGACCCTGCTCAAATGGTCTGCCAGAATATTTGATTTTCCTGCTATGTGAGCAGCTTTCAACTTGATATTGTGACCTATTGCCCAGTTCCACAAATCCCATGTCTGATAACAAAGACGTGGAGATTTGGTTCCTCCCTGTTTGTTGATGTATTGAACCACTGTCGTATTGTCGCATCTGATCAAAACTGTTCTGTTTTGTACTTGTTTTTGAAAATGTTTCAGAGTTAAAAACACTGCTTCCATCTCTAGACAATTGATATGAAGACCTTTGTGACAACTGTCCCAATGTCCTTGAACTATTTGATTGTTTAGGTGACCCCCCCACCCTGTCAAGGATGCATCTGTGGTTATGGTCACCCCAATTTCTTCCAGTTGCAAAGATCTGCCCCTGGAAATGTTCACTGAATATAACCACCATTGTAGGTGTTGTATTAGATGTGGTGTAATAGGGACTATTTTCTCCAAATCTAGAGAGCTTGGTTTCCAAAAACTTAGTAGATGTAACTGAGCAGGTCTCATGTAAAGACGAGCATTTGGAATAAGATCTATGCATGAGGCTACTATTCCCAACCATTGTAGAAAATCTTTGGCTGTTTTCTGACCCTGCATTAACATTTTGGTTGATTGTACCAATTTTATCAATCTGTCTTGAGATGGAAGTACTATTTTTTGTCTGAATAAAAACAAAGCTCCCAGGTATACAATTTCCTGAGTGGGTTCTAGACAAGACTTCTCTTTGTTTATTATGAAACCTAGTGAAACCAATAGATTTAGGCACTTCTGTCGATCTTGATATAACATTTCTCTTGATTGGTTTACTATTAACCAATCGTCTAGGTAAACTACTAGACGAATATTGTGTGTTCTCAAATATGCTGCTACTACAGACACCATTTTGGTGAAAACTCGAGGTGCTGATGTTGGGCCGAAACACATTGTTTTCCATTGATAACACTGGTTTTCTACACAAAATCTTAGAAATTTTCGATGTTTTGAAAATATTGGAATGTGTAGATATGCATCTGTTAAATCGATTGAAATTGCCCAATCGTTTGGTTTCACTAGATTCAACACTTTGTTTAAAGTGTCCATTTTGAAATGTTGCTTCTTGAGATACTGGTTGAGGGGTCTCAAATTTATGATGGGTCTCATTTTGCCACCCTTTTTGGGGACAAGGAAAAATGTACTGTAAAAACCTGTTTGACTCTCCTGATTTGAGACAGGTTCTATTGCATTTTTTTCTAATAAATCTTCTACCTCTTTTAACAAACAATGTTTTTGTATTTGAGGGATTGTTGTTTTCTTTACCCCTAAAAACTGGGGTTTTTGAAGAAATTCTAGTTTGTAACCCTCGTTGATTATTGATAATACCCAACTGTCTTGAGTTACAAGATTCCAGTTTTCTACAAAAAGTTTGAGACGACCCCCAACTGGTATCTCGGGAAGCATTGCAATTTTGGTTACCTGTTCTAATCTCCAGTCATTTATTAGATTTCTTTGGGATCCGAAAGGAGCCAATTCTGTCTACTGTAGCAGATGTAGACGTATTTCTCGAATTGTCCTCTCTTGGTTTGTAGTCATAAGACCGTCTTGAGTAATTGGGTCTCTGAGTAGCTGTTCTGTAACTGTTATTCAACACAGTAGTAGTTCTGGGTTTTTTAAAATTTCCAGAGTTTTCAGCAGAATTTTCTGAAAATTTGCGTTTCTGATTTTTTTCATTCCATTCTGGAATTAAATCCTTAAGAGAATCTTTCTGCTCTTTCCTTTCTTTTAGTTTCTCTTCTAATTTCTTGCCAAAGACGCCATCTTCTGAAAGAGGCAGGCAAATAATTTTGCTATGAATATCCTTCAAGGTATATAATCCAGAGTCTTGTGCTGCAGTTTTCCTTCTTATAAGATGGTGAAAAGCCCCTGCTCTACCCATTTGATCTAGTGCCTTGGTAGACATGGAGAAAATGTCTTTAATTGCTTGAACTGTGTCCGCATCTTGACAAGTTATAGAATCTAACAACGTTCCTAAAGCTTGCTGCATGTAGCTTAATGAAATAATACCCATACGGGCAGCCATCTGTCCCTGATATGCCAAAGTTTCAATACTTTTGTACGGCTGGGAAATTAAATGTTTACTTTTCCCCCAACCTTTGGTTTTATTTCCGTGTTTTTTTCTTAACATTGGTTCTAAAATGTCATCTAGCCCTGGAACTTGTAGAAATGCTGCCGAGTTTGGATGAACAGGGAAACATTGTCTATATTCATCTCTATAAGCAGACAAGCGTTCAGGATCAGTAATTCTCCATGACTTTTTCAAGATCTCCTCTTGTGTTTTGTCTAAAACTAATCCAGTTTTTTCTTCCTCTGAAGACGAAACATTGCCAAAAATATCAGTTAGAGTTTTTGTATGCTCGTCACTTTTATTGATCAAGTTCTGAAATCTATTGTTGTTGTTGCTGTCCAACTTATGTTGATTGTTATCAAAATCATGGGCAGTAATAGATTCCTCTTGAACTGAGGATTCGTTATCACCCAATAGCTCACGTACTTCTCTGACACTTGGAGCTAATGATATCATATCGTCCATTTCAGGCACACTTAATGTCCCTTCAATTTGGACTTCACTTTCCAAAGGTATAATCGGATGCATTCCAGATGAATCGTCTACATTTGATACCATGGGCTCAGGTCTCCGCGTGGATAAACCACCGGTATCCTGATCCGCTAACGAATTATGAGACACGTTTGTCTCGTGTACATTATGAGAAGCTGTATTCTCTAAAACACTGCTGGACAAAGTTTGAATACTTTCTCTTAAAAAATTCATCATAGTGTCTAACCTTTCGTTGACTCTGTTTTCTAATTGTTCCATTTTCTCGTTAGCTTTGCTGGAGGATTTCCTACCGGACCGCGGTTTTTTTCCTTTGGCCTCCATTACTGACTGTAAATTCTGGAATTCCGAGCCCGAATTTAATTCGTCGTTCGAAATAAAACTGGCTTCTTCCATACTTAAACTAAGAGCATGAGAGAGTATCTATACCAATACCTTATACAAATACAAAGTATTTGTATCACTCCGTGGCTGAGAAATCTCTGCCAAAAAAGTATGAACGTTCTGTTGCACGCCGGAAGATGAACTGATTTGGGCAAGCACCTGAGATGTGATCTCGGTCTTATAAGTGTTTGAATCTTATTCTTTTAAACGCTTGCCCGCGAGTTATGAACGTTAATAAGGGGAAGATATCCTAATGTATATTTATGACTGGTAAGTATAACGAACGAAATAAAATCATTACTTCATCAGCAGCTGGAGTCTAAGTGTTAAAATACAATGGAAAGATAAAACAACCCATTTACTACTTGTGCAGTCATTTTGTTTTTTAGTTACATTGTACCCTCTATTTCAATACTTGCATCAGACTTTGTGCTGCCCTTATTCATTTTATCTGAATACAATTCTGATTCTCACATTCACTGTAAGATGGAAGCTTACAAAATCACACTACCCATATTGAGTGATGTAGCACCAAACTTAGGTGGAAAAAAAATCACTGGACTATTTGAGCAGATGTTATATCATGCTAATATTTTCCGTGACAAAAGATCCCAGACATTAATATCTCATTTGAATTAATAGTATCATCCAATTTTAAAGCTGTACATTTATCTATTTAACAATTTCCAGTATAGAAAATCAGGGCTTAAATCCACCCGTATCTCATAAACTGAATGATTCCTTTTACTATAAACAGTATTGAGATGTGAATTCCTCACCTCAATATTTTCCTCCCCATGTCGTGCTATGGCCTCTTCTTCAGAGATACCCACAACCCCATACTCCAGGGGGGTAAATACTGTGGTCGGCACCTACGGTAAAACACTGTATGATCAGTGTCTTCAGACAGTAATTTTTTTTACTTTATAACAAAGAATGGATTTAGAAAATATTACATATATAAAGATACTAACCAGATCATAGTTCATCTGTACTTGACTACCCCCAAACAGTCTCTCTGCTAATAGCTGCCCAGCCTTTATAGCTACTGGTGTCAGTTCTGGCCTTTTCTGGAATGGGGTAATTTTTTTTTTAAGTAATCAATTATAAAAATTTCAAATTATAGCGTTGTTTTGGATGCACATCAATCTGTTTCCTATTTTATCATAAGTATTTTTGTAATGTGTTATATTTTTTGGTATTTATGAAAGAGACAACCAATTTTAGAGGCCATTTATTCACAGAAACATCAGCTCAGAAAAAGCATGACTTAGTAAATGGCTTAAGTATATCTAATCATTTAAAGCACATTGAAAAACCTAATTCCAATCTAAACTACTGTGAAATCACTAATTTTCATCGGGGTTTAATTTTTGTTGTTTTCGAGGTATTGTGAGACCCACAAATTAATGACCACACAAAATGAAAACTTTATATGCATTACTTACTAAACACTCTCCAACCACGAAATCAAATCCCCACAAACCAATATTTTTTCCTCAAACCTCGAAAATATGACCCAAAGAAAATATGTGATTTTACAGTAACTTGTTGAAAAAATAATATCTGCCAAATATTGTAAACTCCAAATAATAATATACATCATAACAATATATTGGTATGAAAAAAATAACACCCCCACCACTTTTGTGTTTTGTTACTAGTAAGTATATTATAATTCACAACATATGTAAATATATTCATGTCATACATGTGAGAATTTTTTTTAACCAAATACTGAATAATGCAAACATCTTTTAGAATTTCATAACAAAAGAAGCCAAGGTCGATGCTCTATTTTGTATTAAGATAGCCTGTAGTTCATTGAACATTGAAAGAATCTCTTTTCCAGTCAGTTTGCATTTTTCTCATGATAGTGAAGCATCTTTCTGATTCTGTGTTAGAACAGACAGTAATTATGGCACTGCAGAGCAAATAATTTATAGATTAAATTTCAAGTTGACACACACATTGAGTTGCTTTGGTTATTTTTCTCTCCATCATATATTTCTACTGACCAAATTACATCATAATTGAAAACACATTCCACCTAAGGGAAAGTTTGATACCTGTTAGGTACAATACAATTTTTGCTTGATAATTTTACATGTTGTCATGCATCTAACAAAATTTCAAGTGTTGTGAGAGCAAGATTTACAGCAAAAATATAAATTTTTGGTAAACAATTTAAAATGTAGGGCAATATTTTCTTTTCCTGTGAATTTTTGTGTCCCACCCTGATCCAGTGAATGGGTTAAAGATATGTAACAGTAATGAATGCCGCATAAGCAGTACTTTCTCAACATGATTTTTGTGACACTGGTAAGACAATACTTTATACTGATACTCCAGCCAGCGATAGTTGTTGACTCTTTAAATTGAATTGAGATATATATCACACAAATGATACTTACATGTAATATATCACGACTTTCACTGATGTACGTGTAATTTATCACATGACTTGTTCTGACTTACATGAAATAAATATCATGGCTTGCACTGACTTAAATGTGTAATATATCAAATGACTTGCACTGACTAACCTGTATTATATCTCATGACTCGTTCTTACTTACATGAAATATATATCACCTGTCTTGCACGGACTTACAAATAAAATAGCACATGACTTGCTCTGACTTAAATATGTACATTTTTTGTAATATATCACATGACTTGCACTGACTTACATGTTATATATATATCACATGACTTGCACTGACTTACATGTAATATATCACATGACTTGTACTGACTTACATGTAATATATCACCTGATTTGTACTGACTTACATGTAATACTGTAAACCAACTTTTATTCGCGACGACTTTATTTTGTGATATACCGGGAGTAAACTAGTTTGCAACGATTAATATTCGTGATCAAGCCTTTTTTGGATCTGTTGTTAATTGACAGAGAGATGTTAAGGACCAGTTCGCAGCGAGAAAATTCGCGATGGCGAGGCTCTCGCGAACCTCACGAAAATTTCTCGCACGCAAATAAAAGTTGGTTTGCAGTATATCACATGATTTGTACTGACTTACATGTAATTATCACCTGATTTGTACTGACTTACATGTAATATATCACCTGATTTGTGCTGACTTGCATGTAATATGTCACATGACTTGCACTGACTTACATGTAATATATTACATGACTTGCACCGACATACATAATATATCACATGACTTGCACTGCTGACTTACATGTAATATATCACCTGATTTGTGCTGACTTGCATGTAATATGTCACATGACTTGCACTGACTTACATGTAATATATCACCTGATTTGTGCTGACTTGCATGTAATATGTCACATGACTTGCACTGACTTACATGTAATATATCACCTGATTTGTGCTGACTTGCATGTAATATGTCACATGACTTGCACTGACTTACATGTAATATATTACATGACTTGCACCAACATACAAATAATATATCACATGACTTGCACTGCTGACTTACATGTAATATATCACCTGATTTGTGCTGACTTGCATGTAATATGTCACATGACTTGCACTGACTTACATGTAATATATCACATGACTTGCACCGACATACAAATAATATATCACATGACTTGCACTGACTTACATGTAATATATCACCTATAGCATAAATATTTGGAACACTGCTCCTCTCATGGTCCCCGCCATGGTCCCCAATAACTTTCTGTGTTGTTTGGTCAATCTCTACTCCTATTCCTTCTAAATTAAGATTTCTCACCACAGCATGTCGTCCTGCAAAAACTTTTCATTAATATGTGTTCAAAATTGAACAAATACATGTATATATCAGATAGTTTTTGTAAGGGAGCTGAGGCACACACCTGTGGCAAACATGACTGTATCAAAGACTTCCTCTTTGGTCTGTTTGTCTGTTAGATTTTCATATTTCACAACCAGTTGACCTCCAGTCGTCTTCTCTATGCTGACCGGAACACAGGTCTTCAGGAACTTTGTGCCATTTGATTCCATGTAATCGGTGACCAGACTGGCCATTTGCTGCAAAAAGACCAATAATCAACAAGGGTTTAAAATTAAAAAATAACAAGAACTATGTACAAACTAAATTAAATGTATCTGTATGCAAATCATTTTGGGTATGTTTGATATAGAGAAGAACAGAAAAAGAAACTAAGAAAGATAACTGGTATAGGTGGACAATTTACCTGATCAAACTGCCTTAGAGGTATGGATCGGACCATTACTGTGGTGTCTAACCCTAAACCACGTAGAAAACCACCACACTCTAAAGCTATATCTGACTTGGTTAAGTGGTTTTACAATTATATCCAAGATCTCAGTTTTTATGCAATTGTACAACATGGTATATTCAAAATTTATCAAGAAAAGCCAAAAGATGCTAAAAAATATTTTTTTTAAAATAAAAGTTAACAAATGCACAGATCTCTGTTAAATGAAATTCAAAAGTTTCTTGCTTGTTTATTTATTTAAGGATACAGCTAGCACCTATAACCAATCTGAAAGTATACAGATAAAAAGAGAAGAATTACAAGAAAAGATGAGAGCAGAATATGAACGACAATCTTTAAAACTGAGAACCTGCTTAGGTATTTTTGTTCATAATTTCCTTACGTTTTTCCTGGTGATTTCTTCAACCAAAAAAGGTCATCACTAGAAATGGAATACTCCAAAGCACCGGGTATCTAAAAATTAATAGAAATAAAATTTATATATAAAAATATTAGATTCCTTGCAGTAGAAATCACCTTGACCAACCCGAGATAGGAAGTAAGGTTTGACTCCAGTTGAGCAGATAGATCCTGACCCACCTGAGATGGGAGATAAAGTCTGGCTTCTTCTGAACTGACAGTGAGATGGAATATATTATAGTTTGATGCCTACTGTGCAGACCCTGATTTACCTGAGATGGAGTATAAGGTCTCACTCCTACATAAATGAGGCAACCGTAACCCATCTCGGACAGAATGTAAGGTTTAACTCTACTGACTTAAGCCTTGCCCACCCGAGATGAAATATAAGGTGAGACTCCTACTGAACTGACTCTAACTCACATGAGATGGAATATATGGTCTGCCTCCTACGGCTATCACAGTGTTCTTGGTTTTCAAAAGTTTCTAAAATTAAATCATTTATTTATTATTATAAAATAAATAGATAAAGATTTTATCCTTTTATACTTTCGTAATTACAAGTCATGTAGATTCTAAACAATTTTAAAAAAAAATGCAATAGATAACTTTACATTTCAGTGAGATTTTTTAAATATATTGATACATACAACTTGTTCTCTATATTCTCACAATGCATTAAGATTTCTACATTTTTAAAGAGTCATACAATCATCAATATATTTTTTATTAACTTATTATATCTGATTAACTGTCCTATATTCTTGTGTTTTTTCTCCCTATAACAGAGCTGAATGTTATAACTACCTGCTTCCCCTTGTTGTCTGTAACTTTAACTGTCTGTCTGTCTACAAAACTCCCCAAACCATTGATGTACTCTACACCTCTATAATTAAATATAATGAATAACAAATTAACATTTTGTGTGTACTCTTTTTTAAAGTTATGATAGAAATTCTAGTAATGTATCCAATACTCTTTTCCAGTGGAATCACAATTTCAGTTTAAACCTCAGATATAAATTTACAGGTTTTGGGCTGCCATTTAAAATTCTCTTAATTAATTCAACTCATGAAGATTCAACTTATGAACAATTTCTAAAACGAGGCAAATTATTTACAAACAAGTTGATGAAACAGGAATATCAGCAGTCTCATTTAAAGTCATCATTTCATAAGTTCTTTGGTTGATACAATGACCTTGTCAGCAAATAAATTTATCATTGAGTCAATTTTTCCTACTAAATGTTAGTTCGTTATTTATACACTGAACTGACGATGAACAAGGAACACACGGCGGGTGTGACCGGTCAGCAGGGGATGCTCACTCCTCCATGGCACCTGATCCCACCTCTGATGTTTTAAAGGGTCCATGTTTGCTCTGCTCCTATTTTGTATTGTTCTATGGACTTCGATATTGAATACTGTTCGTTATCTCCATATCCTTCATTTGAAGATACCTGTAGTATTGTCTTAATGCTGCAAGCTCTATGTAATGTTGTGTTCTTGTATGGAAATATCTATTTGCTGTAATCTCTATAAGCTGTATTGTGCAGTTGTAATCTCTGTATGCTGTATTGTTTATTCTATATGCTGTGTAGTGTTTATTAGCTCACCTGAGCCGAAGGCTCAAGTGAGCTTTTCTGATCACATTTTGTCAGGCGTCCGTCTGCCTGTCTGTCCATCTGTCTGTAAACTTTTCACATTTTCGACTTCTTCTCAAGAACCGCTGGGCTAATTTCAACCAAACTTGCCACAAAGTATCCTTGGGTGAAGGGGACTCAAGTTTGTTCAAATGAAGGGCCACTTATTCAAGGGGAGATAATTGGGAATTAATGAAAATTTAGTGGTATATTTTAAAAATCTTCTTCTCAAGAACCACTGTGCCAGGAAAGATGAAACTTATGGGGAAACATCCTCAGGTAGTGTAGATTCAAGTTTGTTCAAATCATGACCCCCGGGGGTAGGGCGGGGCCAAAATGGCCGACCAAAGTTTTACATAGAAATATATAGGAAAATTCTTTAAAAATCTTCTTCTCAAGAATGACAAAGCCATAATTCATCATATTTATATGGGAGCATGCTCATGTAGTGTAGATTCAAGTTTGTTCAAATCATGACCCCCGGGGGTAGGGTGGGGCCAAAATGGCCGACCAAAGTTTTACATAGAAATATATAGGAAAATTCTTTAAAAATCTTCTTCTCAAGAATGACAAAGCCATAATTGATCATATTTATATGGAAGCATGCTCAGGTAGTGTAGATTCAAGTTTGTTCAAATCATGACCCCTGGGGGTAGGGCGGGGCCAAAATGGCCGACCAAAGTTTTACATAGAAATATATAGGAAAATTCTTTAAAAATCTTCTTCTCAAGAATGACAAAGCCATAATTCATCATACTTATATAGAAGCATGCTCAGGTAGTGTAGATTCAAGTTTGTTCAAATCATGTCCACCGGGGGTAGGGCGGGGCCAAAATGGCCGACCAATGTTTTACATAGAAATATATAGAAAAATTCTTTAAAAATCTTTTTCTCAAGAATGACAAAGCCATTATTCATCATTTTTATATGGAAGCATGCTCAGGTAGTGTACATTCAAGTTTGTCCAAATCATGTTGCCAAAATGGCCGACCGAAGTTTTACATAGAAATATATAGGAAAATTCTTTAAAAATCTTCTTCTCAAGAATGACAAAGCCATAATTGATCATATTTATATGGAAGCATGCTCAGGTAGTGTAGATTCAAGTTTGTTCAAATCATGACCCCTGGGGGTAGGGCGGGGCCAAAATGGCCGACTAAAGTTTTACATAGTAATATATAGGAAAATTCTTTAAAAATCTTCTTCTCAAGAATGACAAAGCCATTATTCATCATATTTATATGGAAGCATGTTCAGGTAGTGTAGATTCAATTTTGTTCAAATCATGACCCCCGGGGGTAGGGCGGGGCCAAAATGGCCGACCAAAGTTTTACATAGAAATATATAGGAAAATTCTTTAAAAATCTTCTTCTCAATCATTTTCTAAAAAGTAGCAAATCCATGATTGGTCCTGGGACTACTTTTGGATTTAAACTTTACAATAAAAAGCCATTTTATACTAGTCCTACCCTTGGTGCTCAGGTGAGCGATGTGGCCCATGGGCCTCTTGTTGTTATAGTCTTTATATGCAGAAATATATTTATATTGTAGACCATAGTCACTTTATGCTGTAGTCTCTATGTATGATAAGATCTCTCTATGGTGTAAAATCTATATACTGTAGTTCCCACATATTGTAGTCTCTATATGCTGCAGTCCCTATATGATTTACAGTGTAGTCCCTATATTGTAAACCAACTTTCATTCGCTATGACTTTATTTCGCGATTTACCAGGGGTAAACTTCTTCGTCACGATTAATTTTCGCAATTAAGCATTTTTTATCTGTGGTGAATAGACACAGAGAGTTTAAGTACTGGTTCACGGCATGAAATATTCGCGAATACCAGGCTCTCGCGAACTTCAAGAAAAGTTCTCACATGCGAATAAAAGTTGGTTTACAGTATCTTGTAGTCTTTATAGGTTGTAGTCTCTTTATATTGACCTGAGTGTTACAGAGGCTTACTTGTCCCTGAGCTGTACCCTGTGGCCCCAGTTTAAGGATTTCACGTGATTCTGAACAGCAGTTGACAGCGTTTCCCTGAAATTGAAAAAAAATTTTTTTTAGTATATAATGAATGAAAAAAAAGACATCTTTCTATATTTTATGATGTACCCGTATACCTTCCTCTTCATTATTGTAATTCTAATACAGTGCATGTTTCTCCATATTGCAATTCTTTAACCTCAATCTCTTTGCTTCGCTTTGCTTTGTTGCACATAAAAAAACAACTACCATTGATTAAAGGTCATAAACAGTTCATTACACTAGGATTTTACTTATTAAACATAAAGACGTTGTTTAACAGAAAAATGAAGGCCTAAACTTGTCCACTTGATAAATTTGTTACTCGTTTATCGTTCTTGATTTTGTGTTTGTATGACGTCACAAAGACCCATTGATGTTAACAACGCATTAGATCTAGTGTAATTTTACTGTATTTTATTGAGTTAATTTTAGACTTTTTTGTGGATATAAATGTGATTAAGTTTTTCGATGAGCTACCTGATTCTAAGGAACATTTCACTTTATTTGAACTTATCGTTAATTTAGGCACAGCAACTGAAAACGAGAGCTTTTCATAGTAAGATGATCCTGATGAAAACCCCGTTGAAATCAAGATTTTTCACCCCAACCAAGATTACTTATTTTAAATTAATACCTCATAAACAACAATCTTCTTGTTTGATTTTTTATAGGTATATGATACATGATGTAACCCCCCCTTTTTTTTCCTAAATAAACACAGGGATATTGAACTTCATGATAAACGTGGATCTATAAATTATTTTAAAAAGTCGGCGTATTTGAATGCACGCTTCTGCATTCTGAAACACGAGAACTAATGAAAATGATATACAGAAATAGGTTGATGACGACATTATCATAATTTTGCTGTCACAAGAAAAGTGATTTTAAAAACTTACCAGCATTACGAGTATGCACGTTAATATACATGTACTGTAATGTTACTAGTACGGTGCAGTTCTATACTTCTATAACAGTTTCATTGAGTAACTACAGTTTGAAAATACTCATACAGTGGGTGCATAGGATGATCCGTTAAAAAGAAACCCATGCCCCAATGCCCATTGTTTGCGAGACTGAACCTAACAATTTTAAAAATTAATATTTTTACAGTTAAACATTCTTTTTTAAAAGCAGAATATGATATTTGTTAAAATAAACTTATGCAAATTTAAAAAATTTGATCTGCCAATACACACAGAAACGTACGAGCGTAGGATAACATAGATTTGCGTGTAAAGTCCGAGGCTGACTTTTTAAGATTATTACATATTCAAAAAGGCACAGTGTTATGTGTAAATGTACCGACTTTGGTAAAAAAAAAAAGAGTCAATGAGATAGCCTGGAAAACCAAAGTAACTGAGAGAGGAGAAGACCAGGAAGCGATAGAATCATTTCATTTTCCATAAATAAATGAAATCATTTATCCGCATGCAGGTTTAGTTTCACTTTCACATACCGCTGTCAATAGATCGAATCCAGCTTTACTTATGCGCGTGCTACCGATCGAGAAACTGTATATGTACCGGTATTTGCTCATAATCTGATCATGCTTATAAAAAAATTTAATTGGAAAATTAACAAATCATATTTTTGTGTTAGAAATTTATTCAATTGTAATTGCTATTTGACAGCATCTATATTTATATATAACTCGAGTACAGAAGTTCTGCTCTCTTTGGACATCGTCTCTCTCTATTTATATTGATATGTAGAAGGATGACAATAAATAACACGGATAAAACATGCTAAAATCTTGCAAACATACAACAGGTTGTTAACAGACAAACACTATCTGGTTTGAAAATCATATATTTATACAAAGTTTTAGTCAAGACAATGATATTTCTTAAAAATTACGCTGCATAAGACATGATCGGCTAAATAAATACTAGTACAGAATGTAGCGAGTGGGTCTTACTGACGTCATAAGCAAAGGGAGATAAGCCGTGCTAGCTGAAGCTCATCTTCGCAGTCAAGTATCTTTGATCAACTCTGCTGCCTCCAACTTGCGTAAAAAATCCAAAATGTTATTTCAGGCTGATTAATGTTGCTCAGATATACTTGTTTCCATATACAACCTAAAATGCTCAGGACATTGTTTCGTATGACCTTTAACTTTGGAGAAATATGTGTTTAGCTGATAGTATTCTCTGTTAAACATGTTTTGCTTCGATTTGACTTACCAGTCATTCTGGATTAGGTCTGGAACACTCCAACCATAGGCCTTAGAATCTTTAATGGCCTCCCCCAGGAGAGCTGCATGGTGCATCAACTTCTTAGGGATACACCCCACATTGACACAAGTACCTCCTAACCCCCATGTTGTCCCTAGTAATGGTACACAGTACAGGTAGTAATTATATTCTATATATTAACAGTTTCAAAATTTAACAACACTAAACTATTTATTAGCGCAAAAATAACCCATGTTGATTACTTATTACAACCCTGTAATGTATGATGATCAATCCAATATCATTTAAGAACACTATCATTAATATAGAACTAGTACTAGTACGCTAGAGATTATTTTACCTTGAGTAGAAGGGGTCACAAAATCCAAGACGGCCACCTTCTTTTGAAGCTGGGAGGCTAAACAAATAGCAAGTGTAGTCAAATAATACAATGCAAATACAGCAAACATGTTTATATGAATCTACATGTATTGTCTTTTTTATATAAAGATAAATTTGGCTACAAATAAAATCCTACCTGCTTTGGCACAAGCTAGCCCTCCTGACCCCCCACCAATAACAACAAGATCATACTCTTCTGTTGAAGAACCTGTCCAATTTAGGAGGAAATTCAGAATTTATCTGTCATGAATGATGTTACTTAACATTTTTATACAAGTCATATAATTGCATTTAATAGGTTTATATATCTAAGTTTAATAAAAATTAATCTCATCAGATCCAAAGGATATTATCCTGAAAAGACAACATATGGAAAAAAAAGTGTTGGACAAGATATTAAACTTGATTAGTACAACACTCATCCAAGTACAAGCATCAGTGTAATGAACAGATCAAATTTTCTCCCTTCCATTACAGGACCAATTCAAAAATATTGAGCAAATGTATGTATCTATTGAGCAACTTAAAACATTGCATAAGTGTCAATTCAGCTACAAAAATATCAATTTACTGAAACATAACTGCAGATTTAATTTAGAGGTTTATTGGCCACACCTACGTTTAATTTCTGATTCCTCATATCGTATAATTAACATATATTTTAATCACGGGAAGTACCAAAAAAAAAAGGTTTTGATGACAGGTGTGTAAAGAGGAAAAATGTCGACTTTCTGCTGTTCGGTTCTTAAGGTCTTAACTTAAAAAACTATTCACTTTCCAGAACATTTTCTTACTTTGGAGAAATCTCACTTGACTGTATTGGTTTAGAAGCCGTTTTAAAATGAACGTTCTTGGGTGTTTATTTACAATCATGTTTTCATGGGCGCAGACATTTTTTTTCTCTGTAAGTCGAACCCGATGGGAAATGAAAATATATATATGCCATTTTATCCTTAATTCTAAATCCTTGAAAGTATACTTTGTATAGCGTTCTTAATCTTTTTAAAGTTCTTATTTTTTACGATAAAATAAAAAGAATTGATAATACTGAAAGATAAAGGTCATTTTTAAAAAAGAAATATATTTTCATGCAATGTTTCAAAATATTTGGAGAAAAAATGTGCGTATAAAAAAGAACATGCAGTTATTATTCGGAAACTCAGTGGCGGAAAGAACTAAAATTGTCAAAGTTAACGTAAATCACATTTTCGTCTAGAAAATGTAAATACTACTTGGTTCTCTCAAAATCTCTTGGACCCCACCAGGGCGTTGCCCTGGACCCACTAGGGGCCTCAAGGCGGCCCCCAGACCCCTTGCCTACTGTTGGCGCCCCCTCTAACTTCAATTCCTGGATCCCCGCCTGAAACTACTACTCTCAAATAACTAATAACACATACTAAAGGTAATGAATAAAGTCTGGATATATTATAATAATTAGAGTCAATTTACTTAAAATGCACTGTGCATGACACGTGCCTAATTAATTATCGGAAAAACATAATTATGAGAGATAAAGTATTACTATAGGTGACTATTATAGTGCATGTATATAAGCACCTATGCTTTTATCTTCACAATCAAAGAAAAATATTTTATTCCATAGAAGGAGAAAATAATTGGAAAAAAGAGAGACCATGGAGCTCGATCTTATCAGACAAGACGGTAATTTTTGATTTTTTTTTTCAAATTAATAATATAAAATGCTTCCAATAACATTTAAAAAATACATTTTCATGGCATATAAGGACTTTTTAACATTATTTGTCATGTTTTTGAAGTGCCACTTACCCTAATCAGATTACAGTTAGCATGGTTAGTGGCATCTGATAAAAATCTAGGTTGTAGGCCTCGCTAGCTGTCGACGTAGTCTGTCATTAACATAATCACACAACTTGTTTGTTTACATGTTTCATTGTTCTCATGGAATGTGACAAGTCCCTAAAATGAAAATATTATTTTTGTGGCCTAAAAATGAAAACATTGATGTAAAAGTACGACAATCTGACTAGATTTCTCTTTATATTCGCTCTTGTAAATTTGTACAGTTGAAAATACTGATCATAATATTGATTTCATTCATGAGGAATCAATCCGACCAGAAATACATTTCATATACATGTACATGTATTTCGATCTTACTGGAATAGAGATACATGTATAATAAGCATATAAGGATACTAACTGGAAAATGGGTTACACTGATGAAGGTACATGTTTTGAACATTTTATTATCGAAGCCAGTCTTGAAGCTTATGAAAAATTATTTTAGTTTTCGTTAATTTTCAGTTCAGTTATAGTATTGAATTTGAATTACAATTTTAATTTGTTTAACTCAGTTTCTTGTTATTATATTTTTATTTAAAAATTTATTATAGGAGATTTTTGGGCCCAAGACAAAGATTGTAATCCATTTATCATGGTGCTGAAGAACCGGTACGAACTCTGCGAAGATCTCAAATACGTCATCTCCGTACCAGATCTCTGTGATGTCATGTTTTTGGTTGGACCGGAAAAGATCCCCGTATATGGCATTCGAGCTATTTTGGCTACCCGCAGCAGGTATATTATAATATTTAACATATCATATTTAAAATAATAAGATTCAATGTAGCCTGTGTACGACGATTATATAATTTTTACTTTTCTCTTGTGTTTGGAATTGCATGTATTGCTTACCATACAAGCTTGTACGCATAGCAGGTACATAAAAAAATATTTTACATTTCTGTTCAGAAATAATTATATTCCTTCTTTTTTATGTAAAGACTGATGTACCAGATGATTTTGAAAAGTCGTAACCAAACAAATACCGCAGTAAAGGAAACTTCAACACTTAAAAGAGGGATCCAATCAGTGAAAAAAGCGCTGGCCAGGAAGAAATGCACACCTCAAAAGGAGAAATCCGCCCCACAAAGCGTCACAATTGAGATAAAGGATTTCGACATCAGCGTCTTTGAGCGTCTTATGCGTTACATCCATTGTGGAGTTGTTTCCGTGGATGCCAGAACTGTAATTGGTAAGATACAATGTATTATATTAAAATTGCTGATCCTAATGTATCTTAGATACTGACTTTTAAATTAAAAATGAAATTCAATTTCTTATGATTATTTTGCAATAAAAAATCTTCTGTATTATTTATAAATATGATTTTTATTAAACTTGTGTTTCAGGAATGATCAATGCTGCGAAAATGTTTGAGTTTCCGGACCTCCACACGGCCTGTTGGGAGTTTGCAATGGAATGTTTGCGGGCCGATACCTTACCACTGCTACTAGAAGGAGCGACTCAGTATAGCCAATATAAGGAAACACGAAAACTAATGCAAAAGGTAGGGAAAAATAAGGAAGGCACAAACAGACTCGTCGATAATCATAGAAAAATTAACGAAATATTAATGCAGTATTTTAAAAATAGACATTGTGAAATAGCGCTTTAATTTTTTTTTCAAACAGGGGATTGTAAGGTAAACTCGATATTTAAAAAAAGTTTTCTCCTTTTTCCTTCTGTAAAACTTGTTAATCAGATTTGATTTTTTTGTAACAGGTGCTCTCCTACCTTGGGGAATCTCCTGACGTCATCCAGTGCTGCCCGGAAATACAAAAATTGATCCCACTGCGTTCCGATGAGTATATGTGTTGAAATAAAGAGGACCAAGAACAACCAAAGGAAAAACAATTCAGTGCTGTTACAGTAGAGAGACATGCAACAATCAACAAAAGTTCGAAAGTTGTCAAGGCAATTAACGATGCTGTTGAACATTGAAACAAAGTGAGGAAAATACCCCGATACTCTCATCAATATTGACTCACATGTTATTGTGTTGTCACCAAAAAGTGCCAAAATACTTAAAATGTATATATTGTGCATAATTATTTATTTTTAATAAATATGTATAAATTTTAAAATTTGTCTTTTCAATTTTTTTATGGTCGAGATAATGTGCTGCACACAAATGAAGAATTGTACTAATCGAATAATTTAAAATAAGAAGATTGAAAAGTTTATCATACCCCCCCCCCCCTTGCGAATAAAGGTAATTACAAAGAACCAAGTCATGAAAATAAAGTTCGCTTAATAAAATAACGTCGAATGTGGTGTTGAAGTCTAAAATAAATTTTGAAAGTTAAAATAGTTAAAAAAATTTTTTTTTCCAAAAATAATTAATTGGATTGAATTACTAGTATGTGCATGCACGACCAAACCGAAACTAGTACTCGACAAGCAGGAAGATAAATAAACAAATTCCCGGAATTCGTTCAGCATTCGCGGAAGAACAAGGCAGGGTTCAGGAAACTAGAGCAACAAGTGGCCGGACAAGATAGTAAGTAACAAGCTTCTAATTCTTCATTTATACAGCTTCTCTTTTCCTTAACTGTTTATCGTGCAGTGTGGGTAGTTATAAGACTCGGGGGAGGGGGGGGGGTCATATTATTATAGCATTAAGAGATGGGGGTATATTGAATTTTATCATTGGTAACATTAGATCTGTGGTATACAGATATTTGTACACACCCTCTTGAAATTCTAATGGATATATACCAAAAGAACATTTATTTAACCGAAAAATAAACGAATAGATTCAACTTGGCGCGGATCCAGATAGTAACGATTATACACGATAGTTTATTCTTTAAATATTATAATTTTGATAAAATTTGACAGACTCCCGTTAAGAATAATTCATAATTCGTTACTGGACATTTTTCGTCTTCAATGAATTTTTTTTCAGGATGCACTTCAGAGGAATGGGCGCTTGGGTATTTATAGCATGACCATGAATTTTGAGATTTATAGAGTTATCACGCTTTGCACGAGAGAGAGAGAGAGAGAGAGAGAGAGAGAGAGAGAGAGAGAGAGAGAGAGAGAGAGAGTTATGTAGTCGTGTATATAGGACAACAATCAAACAAGACTGATACATGAAGGTAATTTTAGTGAATTGTTTTACTCGATAAATGTATGACATTATCTTTAGTGCAACTGGTCAGAGACCCTTATGCGATTGTAATGCGTCCGGCGTCCGTCCGTCTGTCCGTCTGTCTGTAAACAAAAAAGTAAAGTATCTCTTGAAATGGGGGGATTTAGGTGAGGGACTTGAATTTAAATTTTTTTTCAATATAATACATAATTCTGTGTATCGGTTTTTGATTTCGATGAACGGTGTTGCCTTGGTTACTTAAAATAAAAATTTCTGTGAAATTCTTTGAAAATGCTACTCCTCCTACAGTTTTGGTATGATTTCAATTTAACTTAGCATACAAGTAGACTACACTAAGGTACATAATTCTGTATATCGGTTTTTGCTTTTGATGATATTAAAAATAGAAATTTCTGTGAAATCCACGTCTCCTTCATGATTTCAATACAACTTACCAAATTTCAATTTATTTATCGGTTTTTGGGAAGGTCACGTTTACACAATTCCTTGTCTTATTTCTTCTGAGTATGAAGTTAAGAAACACAATTGATTTAAATTACCGATAAATGTATGACATTATTTTTTTTTTCATACAGAAAAGATTATGCTTAACGTTATAATACAAATATAGAAATTTCTGTGAAATTCTTAATTTTTCTTTTCGAGGTACCTGTGTAAAGTTAATAATTCTTTATGTCGATTTTTAATGACCCCTAAAAATAGAAATCGAATAATGACGTCTCCTATAGTTTTGGGGGGGGGGTACACTAAGATACACAATTCTTTTTATCGGTTTTTGACTTCACAAGATTGCCTTGGTTAAAAAATGACCACCACAGCCATAGGAAAAAAAAAATCATTTTTTGTAGTAAAAGAACCCCATAAGAGTCCTATGAAAATTTACCCCCGTTGAAATATGACGTCTTTTACTTACTTAGTTACTTAGGCCTGTCGTTCCGTGAGGAACATTAGGCTATCGACGACAGTCCTCCAACGAACACGATTCTGAGCTGCTCTGGCTGCATTATGCAAGGTCATATTCTGTGTCTTTAGCTCTGACTCCGAGTCACGCCTCCAGGTGTTTCTAGGATGTCCTCTTTTTCTTTTGACTTGTGGGTTCCAAGTCAGGGCCTGGCGTGTGATGTTGGATGGTGACTTCCTTAGTGTGTGTCCAATCCAGCCCCACTTCCTCTGTCTTATTTGTAAGTCCATTGGTTCCTGTCCTGCTCTCTTCCATAGTTCTTTATTGGAGATCCTTTCAGGCCATCGGATGTTGAAGATGCTGTGTTGTAAAATGTCTGGATCTTCTGCAGGGTAGCTTTAGTCATCTTCCACGTCTCTGCATCGTACAATAGGACGGACTTTACTGATCAGAATTGAGGATCCGCAGTTTGGTGGTAACACGTATATTCTTTGAGGCCCAGAAGTTCTTTAACATGGTAAATGCAGTTCTTGCCTTGCAAATTCTTGACTTGATGTTGCAATCTGTACCACCCTGTCTGTCCACCACACTCCGCAGGTACATGAAGGACCCAATTTCTTTGATGGGCTCACCACCAACTGTGACTGGTGCTTGGACAGTGGTGTTTATCTTCATCAATTCTGTTTTCTCCGAGTTGATTTTGAGTCCCGTTCATACCGGTGTTGTTGCAAGGTGAGTTGTTTTATCCTGCATCTGGCTTTGGTTGTGTGAAAGGAGAGCCAAGTCATCTGCAAATTCAAGATCGTCGAGTTGCGTCAGGAGTGTCCACTGTATACCATTGTTCCTGCCTGATGTGGTAGTCCTCGTAATCCAAACAATGCCAAGAGAAAAAGAAATGGTATCAGTAAGCATCCTTGTCGAACTCCTGTCTTGGCCTCGAAACTCTCAGACATCTGGCCACCATGGGCAACCCTGCGTATCATGCCTTGATAGGTGTTTCGAATCAGCGAGACTAGCTTCTCTGGTACTCCATAGTGCCTCAGTATCTTCCACAATGTCTCTTGGTCAACGCTGTCGAATGCTTTCTCATAGTCGATGAAGTTGACATAGAGGGGGGACTTCAACTCCAGTGATTGTTCTATAATGATACGCAGACTGGCTATCTGGTCAGACATGATCTGTTGGCTCTAAAACCAGCCTGTTGGTCCCGGAGCTTTGGGTCTACTGCTTCTTTCATTCTCTCGAGAAGTATTCTGTTGAGGACCTTATCAGGCACTGACAGGAGCATGATCTCCCTGTAATTACTGCAGTCCTCAGATCTCCCTTCTTTGGCAGCTCTTTCGGAATGTTCTCTTCTTCCCAGATCTTGTTGAAGAGGTTGTATAGGATGTTAAACGGCTGTCTCTGTATCAGCTTTGTTGGTTTCTGCTGGTATCTCATCAGGCCCTGCCGCTTTTCTATTTTTAAGTTTATTAATTACTCTCCTGATCTCTGTTTTTGTTGGCTTGTCGCAGTTGATCGAGAGGTCTGTATTGGCTGGTTGTATGTCCGGTGGTGTTTCTGGTGTTGGTCTATTTAATAGTTCTCCGAAGTGTTCTACCCACCTCTTCAATTGTTCTTCTGTTGCTTTGAGAGTTTTCCCGTTCTTGTCCTTCACTGGCTTGTCTGTTTGCTGGAACTTGTTGGAGAGCTTCTTTGTGATCATATACAGTTCTTTCAAATTTCCTTCCTGCAGCTTCTTCAGCTTGTTTAGACAGGTTGTCGATGTAATCCCTTTTATCTTTCCTAATGCTTTTCTTAACTTCTTTATCTATGGCTGTGTAGTCCTCTTGAGCTTTTGTCTTTGCTGATATTGTCCTGCTTGTATTCAGCACCGCTTTCTTTTCCTTCCTCTCCTCCACTTTCCTCATGGTATCACCAGAGATCCACTCCTTGTGCAGATACTTTCTTCTGCCTAGGACTTCCTCGCATGTGCCTTGCCACATTTCCTTGATGTGCTGCGATTTGGTCTTGATATTGGTATCTTTTTTCTAGCTGGTCCTGTAGTAGCTGGAATCTATTTGATAAGCTGAGATGGAATGCTGTCTTCACCTGAGGGCACTCACGTCGTACCTTGCCCTCCTGTTTGTCAGGTTGTTGAACTTCTTGAGGCGCAGCCTTAATGCCGTCAACAGCAGATGGTGGTATGGCGCCTTTTAGGATAGTATAAAATTTGTATGTTTGATACAAAGCATCAAATCGGCCCCAAAGATAAATGATTTTAGCATTTTTAATTAATTTTCACCACGAATCCAAAGAAAAAAAAAAACAAGATGTGTTTGTAAAACACAGTATGGTAATAGTGAAGATTAAACTTTTCTTAAATGCAAATAAATGAAATATGTTGGTACCCAGAGTAAGTTCTTCTCACAAGAAATACAATAGTGAAATATGAAATCCCTTGCACAACCTGTTCAAAAGTTATGACCAAGGATAAGTCCAGTGTAAAGGTCAAAGGGTCAAGATTGTTGGTTCCTAAAGAAAGGCCTTGTAATAAGGATTGCATACGTGAAGTATTTAAGCCCTAACCCTAATCGTTCAAATGTTGTTGCTATGGTTAAAGATTTTAAAAAGTTGGTCAACTCCAAGGTCAAGGTCAAAGGGTCAAAGTGGTAACCAGTACAAGGCTTTGACACAAGGATTTCATATGTGAAGTTTGAAAGCCCTTATCCTTACCGTTCAAAGTTTTTGTCAAGTTAAAGTTTTTTAAAAGTAGGTCAAACTCCTAGGTCATGGTCAAAGGGTCAAAGATGTTGGTATCCAAGGAAAGGTCTTGTATCAAAGAAAACATATGTGACATGTGAAAGTCATAGCACCAACTGTTCAAAAATTATAAGTAAAAGTTTGGAATTTTGATGTAAAAGTGTGTCAAACTCCAAGAACAAGGTCAAAATGTCAAGTTTGGTAGTACCCAAATAAAGGTCTTGTTACAAGGATTACACCTGGGAAATATAAAAGCAATAGCTCCACCCAGAGAAAAGTTATGAACAAGGTTAAAGTTTTTGCGGACAAACAGACAAACAGACAGACAAACGGACGGACAGGGCAAAAACTATATATCCCTGAAACTTCGTTTACGGGGGCATACAAACATGTACCATTGATGATACATATCTTTAATTTTCAGAATGATGAAACGAAGTAGATAAATTAGCGTACATAAGATGGGGCATCATCGCAAGCTAGAGGTCCTGAGTCAGTACGGTGGTCCAACGACAGCGTGTTGACTCAGGACCCCTGGCTTGCGAGGATGAAGACAGGGTAGTATCATCATAGATTTATTGACTCAAATACAAGTGCTACAAGTTATGGCACGCCAAATCCACAAAAATGAGCTAAACATAGTTTCACAGTCCATATACTAGGTTTATCGGTTGTAAACTATAGTTTACGGACTGTAAACTATAGTTATTAGCCACTTTAATCTATATTTTACATCTGTAAACCATAATTAACGCGATAATCTATGTTTCAGAACCGTAAACTATACTTAACACTGAAAACAATCATTTGCGATTGCAAAACATAGATTATCTGATAAATATATTTTCAAGATTTGTAAACTATGGTTTACAACTCTTAACTATAGTTAATGATCTGATGAATATAGTTTCACGATATGTGAAACTATGATTAACAACTCGTAACTATACTTCACGATTGAAAATTATAGTTTACAGACGTGATGTCTATTTTTATCAACAAAATCTATTGTTAACGTTTTATTACAGACATATAAACTTAGATTAGCATTCGTAAACTATAGTTAACAACCGTTAAATATAGTTTTACAGATGAAAACTATAGTTTACAGTCGATAAACCTAGTTCTTCAACTGTGAGAACATGTTTAGTTCATTTTTGTGAATTTGGCGTGCCATAACAAGTATATGAATGCCTAATTTACAATGTTAGAATACTTCAATAAAGAATTATTTCATCGAGGAATGAAAACTAGAGGTACTGTGAGAAATGAGCTCACTAAATGGTAACACACCCCCCCCCCCCCCCGCTTCCCATATGGTTATAATGGCAAAGTCTATGTTTTGATCTGGGATACCCGAAATAAGTGTCATATCAAAAAGTAAAATAGGAGGTCACAGTGGCATTATGTAAAGAAGAATTTGTGAAAGTATCATTAAATTGTATTCAGTATAGGAGGAGTTGCAGATAAGAGATGGATACCCTCAGGATACCACAGATCCTGGCACATCTGTTTCATACTTGGATATTTTACTTGAAAAAGACATTAATGGTAATCTAACAACCAAGCTCTATGATAAACGTGATGACTTACTGACGTATTTCATACTAATTGTTCATCCATTATTTATACACTGAATTGACGACGGATTTTTCCGTTATTGCCCGATCATGACAAGGAGCACACGGCGGGTGAGACCGGTCGGCAGGGGATGCTCACTCCTCCATGGCACCTCATACCACCTACGATGATTTGGAGGTCCGTGTGTGCTCTGCTCCTGTTTTGTATTGTTATATAATTTAATTTTAGGTAAAAAATTTAATCCATTTTGTATAACATAACTTGCCTACCTCACAATGAGTAACGTTAAAAATTTATTACTCCGCTTGACGTTACTTTTAAAATATATGCTAAATTTAAAGCCTTTTGCAGACTGAGGAAAAATTGTCTCATTGTCTACACTGAAATTAAATTATAAGGAATGAAGCTTATTTCAACTTATGTTTCGCGGTTTATAAAGCGTAAACTGCACCAAGTTATGTTATATCGTATAACAAAAGTTGAAATAAGCTTCATTCCTTAAATGGACTTTTGATCTTGAATACTGTTCGTTATCTTCAAATGTTTCAATTATAGAAAGAATGACCTTGTCCATGTTTTGGACTGAGTCTGAGTACTCAGTCGTTTTGAAATTTTATTCTTTGAAATTTAATAATTAGCTAACTTTGTGTATGTAAACAGGAGATATTGTAAAATCTACTGCTAGTATAAAAAAAAAATAAGAATAAAATTTTACGTGAAGATACCGTCTAAAACATTTCAAAGTTAAACAAGTTTCTAGTTCAATCTTTTAGGTATCAGTGTTTGTATCAAATATACACACATTTTGTACATCAGAACAATGGTTTGTCTAAGATTGCGTGTTCCAGTTACACCTTCATATTTTTTCTGTCACAAAAGGCGAAGCAACACTTGAATTTTAACCTTATACAAACTATAAACACATCCTTATTAATTCCCCGAGTTTTGATATAATGATCTAATTTTTTTCACCCCAAACAATAAGAATTTTGAATTCTAGTGAGGCAAGTTAAATAAAAATCTAGTAAATATCGTCTTCCTTTATTTGTAGTATTTTAAATGTAGAAAAAAGTGTTCGCATGGAACATTGCTTTGGAGAGCTTCTCTTAAAATGCCATTTTTTATGGCACGACCCAATTACTAGTAATTTAAAAGAAAATTTGCTAAATGTCCCAGTATTAAGAACTTTTGCTATAATTTGTAATTTTGGATTCGTATTTTGTTTTCATGTCACACTAGTTCGTAGTTTTATTGCAAAGTTATTAAAAAGTGACAAGATCTTGAATACTTGTATTTTTCAATAATCGACATTTTTGCTTCCTCTCGACAGAGAAAAATAAGGTTTTGTACTCGTCCTATTTTTGAACCTGCATGATGTAATTTTAGTGAGATGACGGAAATATGATATATTTAGTATAGTATAGAATGGTAAAAGGAGACCGCTTTTATACACCGATTATTTTATGGGTGAAATATTTCAATTCATATAATTTCCCCCCTCAAAAGCTATGTTTAAGTAGAAATACACGTCTTAAGTTTCCCCTTTACAGCGATTAATACGATATTTTTATAAAGAGTAAGGTTAGGGGCTTGGTGGAGCATTTACTGGCACAAGCAAGGTATCTTTGTAAGGATTTAAATGACCTAAAGAGATTCAGTATATGCAGGGTACATGTATATCGAACTGACCTTGTTGGACTGGAATGTTAAGGTGAAATGTCCCTCTGAAAAGAAAGATAGCTTTCCAAGGAAATCATTTCAAGCAGTTCTCTTTCCAGAGTTTAATAATGAGGACAATTATTTACATGTGTATTAGATTCAATCGAATCGACTGGATTATGTTACAAATTGATTTATATATTTTTTGGGCCAATATTTTTTTTATAGTTAATTATAACACTTTCCCAAAAACATTTGCATTTAGTTCTTCAAACTTTTAAATTGTGATATTTCTAATTTTCTATCAATTAATATTCAGAGTTTCAATTGTTACAAGAATTCATAATGTAATTTCTTCAAAATCATCAGCTAGATTTGAATGTCTTTAATGTTCCCAACAACCAAAATCAAAACATCAACAAAAATCCTTACAAACAAAGATACATAGCGGGTTCCAGTAAATGTTCAACAAAGCCTCTTTCTTTACTCCTTGATAATTGATATATTACAGAAGTAGTGTAAATCAGATGCTAAAACATTCCTTGGAAAAGTTTTGGAAAATATTAAATCACAATATTTTACCAAAATCAACATCATAAACACTTACGACCTTTTAACTTTATATACATGTACAACCAATCTCCAAGATAAATAAAAGTCAAGGGTTTTTGATATCATTAACAGCTGCTCTTTCAATAAAAAAAGGAACTTGGAAATTTACTTACATTGTTATTGGTCATTTGCAAAATTATTTTTATTAAACAAATCTGATTGTACACACAAGTACTCTGAAGTTAAAAATAAAAAGATGCTTGAGTTTCTGATTGACAATACCTAATTTTTTTTTAGACCAAGTCTTCCAACAATCTATTGGAATTCCCATGGATACGAATTGCGCCCGATTATTAGCAGATCTAGTCATATGAAACAGATTTTTTCCAAAATCATATACGCGAAAAGAAGAAAACATTTGCAGTGGCCTTCAACTCGACATTTAGATATATTGGTGACGTATTGTCAATTAACAATATACATTTATTGACTGAGGTCGAGGGTAACATGCCTTTTGTCGGACCCAAGAACCAAACTGTCTGCCGTTAGGCCGAAGGCAGACAGTTTGGTTCGAGGGTCGACAAAACGCATTTTGCCCGAGAACACAGTCAATAAATGTTTTGTTACACCTTTAATTTTAATATTTTTTTGACATACATGTATTTCGCACTGTCTTCCGTGATGTAACCTCAGGTCCGTCACTTTTGAACATCAACGAATGAAAATGATGTTAAACTCCGCCCATTCTGTGACGTAAGCGGTCCAACATCTCATCGAGTGGTCCAACATTTCACTCAGTGGTCCAACATTTTTTTTATGCCCGCTCAGCAAAACATTAGAAATGTTACACTTTTTTCGTATAGATTTGTATAAGAACAAAATTTTAAAGGCATAATAATGGTTATTTCCATTCTAATGTTACGATATATCCAGCTGAAATAGAGATAAAAGATACCACAGAGTTTGACAATCTGCTTCATATGTGGATATTTTACTTGAAAAAGACATTAATCTAACAACCAAGCTCTATCATAAACGTGATGACTTTAACTTTTTAATCGTCAACTTCCCTTACTTATGCAGCAAGATACCTTCATCACCTGCAAATGGGGTTTCTATCTCTCAGTTTATTCTATACATGTACGCAAGGTCATGCTCTACGTATGTACAATTTCTAAAACATGGTAAAATATTGCCAAACAAGTTGATGAAACAAGAATATCAACAGTCTCGTTTAAAGTAATTATATTTTGTAAGTTCTGTGTTCGATACAATGACCTTCTCAGCAAATGCAATTTATCACTGAGTCAAATGCTAGCTGACATTTTTCATACTAATTGTTCGTCCATTATTTACACACTGTATTGACGACAAATCTTTCTCTCCCCCCCCCCCATGCATAATCACCTAAGAACAAGACTATCCTAAAACATTATTATGATAAAGAATATAATATTTTTTGTCAATATTATGCTATTTACTGATTGAGACTCATAACTATGATACTTACTTTTCAATATTTAAAAGAGTACAGTATGTCACTGAGAAAAAGTGCAAATTAGGAATAAATATTATTACCACCGAACTAACAAAATTGAATTAAAGATTACAATAATCTAGCATACTCTAATGTAACCTTTACCATTTTATTTATGGAGTGATATCCCCTAGAAATCCTTTTAAGATAAATAGTAGTGGATGGTACTTTTCATTTAACGTTTTGTTTAAAGTATGGTACTCATATTAATCAAGTGAGTTTATAATCATTGAAAGATTCTGACATTAATGTTGGAAGTATAAACTTTGAAAAATATTTTTTACTTTTAAATTAACAGCTCAACATCTATTTATTCTGCTTCAACTGCAAAAATATATACAACAACACGACTAATGCTTACTTTTCCCTATGATTGTTTGTAAAGATATTGCAATAAATTTATATAAGAACCTTGGGGTTTGATAAAGTTATTGAAAGTTAAAATCCTTTAAAATTTATAACTGATAACATTTATGATTTACGAGTTTTACTAACTAGTGTTTCTTTTTAAACTTTAGATACAAAAAGATGATAAAGAAAGAAAAAAAATCAATTTTATCGTGAATGAAAATTTATTTATAGAAATAAGTGTAGCTTAATGGAGATTTCTTCCCTTTAATCAGAGGTTAACATTGATTCATCTTTTAGAAAATAAATAAAATCATCTTCTCAATGACAATTATATTTATAATATTCATATATAAAAGAAAAGACAAAAATAATGTGGTCTCTACCAGTCACTTTGTGTTAACAGATATGGATGTTGAACATTAGCTTCCTTGACGGCGACACACCGAGCCCACCTGTCACAATCTGATCAGTAATATGCGTTTTAAGCATAGATCCGAAGGCGATATACTGTTATACAAGGATTCACATGTTAAAACATGATGGGTTTATATATGTATTCAGATGTTCAAATTATCTGATGGCTTTATATATGTATTCAGATTGCAATTGATTTCAAATGTAGTTGCCAGTTTAAGCAATAATTAGATATTCCCTGGATCACAGTAGGTCAGAGTCAAATGAAAGTTTATATTTGTTATTCGTATTAACTATAAACCATATCAAATGTCTTTATCATTAATAATGTGCTGCAGCAGCTGTACAGCTGTAAGGTAAATACAAGTGTTACTTCTCGTTAAATATTGATTTGAGGCACCAGAGAATACGTTCATAAGATAAAAGTCAATGTAGTTTTCCCTGAAATTATTAAGAAATTTTCATTTTTTTGGCATAAAAATGATGTATAAATGAAATATTTTGATTTGAACATATTTTATTGTATTCATAAAATACAGCATTCTAACGACTCACTGCGATTTTACCTTTTACACAATAATTACATCAGTCGATATCTACAGATAAATGTACATCCCAGTAATACACAAGCAATTTTTTTTAAAAATACATGTTCAGTCAAATATTGACCACAGTGTTAATTATTGATAGTCAAATAAATCTGCCAGAGTCTCAAATAAATTCTTGTACTGTTGTGAAATTATATTCGATGCTATCAAAATTTTATGATTCATCTCTGAATGGAAGAAAGTGACAGTCAGTAAAAGTTAACTGAGCAAAATATAAAGACAATTATATACTTCTTTCTCACGATGGTATCCATGAATTATACCTTTTTACACTAGCTATACCATTGTCTACTTTATATTGTTTTTGTTACAAAATAATTATAAAAGGGAGAGGATTCAGAAAAAAAACATTAGTTAGACCTATGAAAGAAAGTAACATATACTGGATTATGCTGAAAGTAGATATGGGCCTTAAATATTCTTTTTACTAAGTATTTGCTGATTCCTTTCCCTCTTTTAATATTTTTCTACTGCACCATTCAATCCAAATAGCAAGAGTAAATGATTATTTTTATTCTATGATTAATCTTACCGGTTTAATGCTTGCAATCACTTGATTAACACGTCGTTTTCAGAAGCACTCATTTTGAACAATAGCAGGCGACAGGAAGTTCAAACAAAATAAAAAGGGAATAATTCATGAAAATTGTGCACATCATTGAAAAAGTAGCAAGAATTGCCTTTTACTATTAATGAATTTTGAATTATTTACATTTGTTTATACAATATTTCCAATAAACATATCAATAAAAAAATCGATAACATATGGGATGTGGGTTTAACATGAAACATATGGAGATAACGAACAATATTCAAGATCAAAAGTCTATAAAACAATACAAAATAGGAGCAGAGCAAACATGGACCTCAAAACATCAGAGGTGGGAAATCAGAAAAAAGTGCCAATGTATAAATAATGGACTAACAATTAGTATGTAAAAGTGAAAGAGAAGTTTAAACGTAAGCGTTCAGTACTAAAGACTTCCTCGGCTATATATATAACTAGTCAAAAAACCAGTCACACCCGCTGTGTGCTCCTTGTCATGATCATGAAATAATGAAAAAATCCGTCTTCAATTCAATGTATAAATAACGGAAAAACAATTGGTATGAAAACCGTCAGTCAGCATTTGACTCATTGATAAACTGTACTTGCTGTCAAGGTCATTGTATCGACCACAAAACTTATGAAATAATCAAAATGATGCCTATTTAACGAGAAGCTGAAATTTTAAAAAGTTAGGTTTTAACTTGTTTTAAGTTAATTTACCTAAGAGATTTTAGTAATTGTCCATACATAGATGCTCTTGGGTATCGATTAAACTGAAATATAAACTCCGTATGCAGGTGATGAAGGTTTATTGCTGCATAAGTAAGGGAAGTTGACGATTGAAAAGTTAAAGTCATCACGTTTATGATAGAGCTTGGTTGTTTGATTACCATTAATGTCTTTTTCAAGTAAAATATCCATATATGAAACAGATGTGTCAGACTGTGGTATCTTTTATCTCAAGCTAATCGATATATATTGTATCGACAAAAGAATGGAAATTATCATTGTTAATTGACAATACATCGTCAATATATATTTAAATGTTGAGTTGAAGGCCACAGCAAGTGTTTTCTTCTTTTCACGCATAAGCTTTTGCACAAATTCTGCTTCACATGAATACATATCATGCAGTATATACCGTATATATATGAATAGAATTTTAGGGATACTCAAAAGCGATTTTTAAAAAAAAGCAACTTAATTTTAGCGATTTATTGGTACATAGAAAGAAAACGATAAACGCTAATAAATTATGGAATAAATTATTATTGTATTCAAATATCAAAATCAAATCCTCTCTCAAATTTCTGTGCATATGGTATAAATGACACAGCATGAAGACCTGCATAAGCTCGGGGAATCGGAAATTTTAACATTTCCAACGGAACAATTCTAAAACTAATTTCTACTGACAGTTAAGGACAGTCCTGTAGAAGTCAGAAACGCCATGTTCAATCTTCTTCAGTTAGCTAAGCATACTGATATAAACACCTCCTACCACCATCACCACACTTCTTCTTTTTTCCAAATTGATGTTTTCTTTTCATTTGAAAGCGACATTATTTCAAAGGTTTAAATTCCTGTTGCAAATATAGATATACATGTATCACCTCGAGTACCTGGTACCCTGTTTCAATTTACATCAGGGACAAAGGAAGCTAACATGTGAACGATTGACCCAATCTAATTTTCAATTAATTCTTACAACTTTGTTTTTCCATATTTTATAAATTTAGCTTTGATCAAAGGAATTGCTAAAAATGAAAAGCTGAAAAGCGATCATTCCCCCCTAAAAAATAAACTGCATACAATACAGATTTGTGAACAGGTCAAAAATATGGACCCTCGATTGCTTGTTGTTAGTTAAAAAATGCCAGTTGTATATCTTACAATTTATAGAAAATAATCACAAGTATTCGGTTTATATTTTCAGTTAGAAGTTTTGAAATTGTATTTTTTAAAAGTACACACGCTATAACTTGGGCCAGTTTAAATAAGAGTGGAAATTTATATATTTTGTTTATAAATAAAAGTTACCAAAATACTGTAAATTACACCATTAAAATTAAACGCGTTATAATTTTATCAAATTATAATTATTTATAACCCTGCTAGGAGAGAAATGGCTATTTTTAAATAAATCCATCACGTGACGCCGTCGCTACTTTTAGATCGATAAACAAACATTGCGTGAAGATTACAAGGTAGGCCGTTTGAGATACTACTCACTTTTGACGTGGATTACAAGCGTCTTACTCTTAATGATACTTATCTTTTAATGTAATCAGTATCAACCACCTACTCTGTTATGACGCATATTAACCTGTTATTAATAATATTGTTGTCAAAATGCAACATACCTCATTGTCTAGGATTTCCCGTGGACATGCGTGTCTATAAATAGGCTTACCTCAATATTCATGAAAAGACTGAATTCTGAATTGCCAGATATTGCTTAATTGTTTTGTTATTACAACGACGTCTATAGTAAAATTTTGTGGAAAGTATTGTTTTTTCATTACACTTCATGTGTTTCAAATCATTAATCAATTTGTTTCACACAAAATTCGGCGTTTATATAGCGTGTATGACTTTAAAAATATATTGTCAAGAATAAATTATTTCAGAAATGTGTCTTTAGCGCAAATTTGATATATTTTCTAGATTTTCTAGTTAGGTCAACTTAATATATCAAGCATATAAAAAAATTATGTTAACGTATGGATCAGAAAGTAATAAGTTAATTATTCAGTCGAAAAATTAATTTACATGCAAGTATTTTAGAAGCTTAATAAATACTAAGGATTTCCCCACAGTTATAGAATTATGTTATAATAATATACGTGAAGAAAAAATATACTTTCATGTCAAATGTATACTCAATGTTTGCAATTTTCCAAAAGAGAGGTATGATATTATTTTTTCTAGTGCTCTCGAGCGCTAGCAACTACTTTAGTCCATATGTCTGGAATACGCATGCTCGGCTTCACGGTCGGGCATTCTGGGAAAACTTCACGGTCTAGCTGTTTGTGAAAATGACCATAGATAGACTGTACGATAACTATTTCGGTGTGTCATTAAATAACACTGGCCTTTTCTGTTTGATTCTGAAGGGTTTTTTTTATGTATTGTGTAACTTACACTTTAAAATAAACTACACTAGAAAAACTTAAGTCATATAACGCCAAGATTCTAAACATCTAGCTTGCGAGTTATACCGCCTTTCTGGATAATACTGTCAACCTCATAAAAAATCTTTTTTCTTTTCAAAGTTTGTTGGCAAGACACAATAAGCGATTGATACAATGCAGTTCCACACCAATATAATTTTAATTCTATAAAATAGTTAATACACTTCACAAAAATTGTAACTCTATCAATCAGACCACAGACTCATTCAACATTAAAGAATTTAGCAAAATAAATTAGCTGATCACGAACCTTCCTTTCTGTTTAAAAATTGCTACGGCGCTAGCTCACCTATCTTTTTTAAAAGTTAAACTTGTTGGAATTACCGTGGATTGATCAACACAAGAAGTTAAAAGGGATAAGGAAAATGTCATAGCTCGAGTCCATTTGTTTGTTTTGCAGGAATGCATGAAAAATAAGCATCACATTAAACAAAAGAAAAAAAGACTGAATTGGTTCAAAAATTTATTTTATTAAAAATCACATGTTTCATTACAAAACAGTCGTTGTCCATCATGCAATAAATCAATAACTGTTCTGCAGACAATGCAAAATCTGTACACATCTTTAAAGAAATATTGAAGGAAATTTATTAACGTCGTTATGTCGACGGGATTTCAAAAGAAATGGCACTTAGGGAACTTTAAAAGTTGATTTGAATAGAAAATCTCTCTATATACAAATAACAATTAATACAAGAAAAACTGTTATGAATATGAGTATACATGTATATACATAAATTATATTTTATATCATTCGAACTATTCTCATCCGATGACATTTAAAATAAACAACATATTAGGGCTTTTTATTGCAATCATGGCCAAAGTTATTAAAGAACCGATTAGAAAGATGTACAGTTTGAACATATGAGGCTTATTGCGATACTGATTATAATCATTTCGTACATTTATTACCATTGCGTAGGGAGAGAAAAATAAAATCATCAAATCGATTTTTGAAATATATATATAAAAAAGTATTATGATGCTATATATATAGTGGAAGTCTTTTAAGGAGAGCTTCAAAAAACATGATAAATATTGAGAACACAATATCGATAATGCCCAACAAACAGAGATAAATGTAAAGAAAAATGCCAAACTGCATATAATAAACTACTATCTAACAAGTACGTAGGCAGTTTTGAACCGCGCAGTTAGTATATTACAGGAAGCCAAGAACATTATTAAGAACAGAATATAAAAAGTAAACTTTAATTCTTAAAGTTATATACAATTATTGAGCAAACTTCATGTGACACCTTGTATTAACATAAATAATCACCTAAATGGGCTAATAATACAAATGCTTGTCTGGGTAAATGTAATACTAAACCATGTATTCACCTATATCCACCCAATAAACGCTGAGAGTCGCTTGCATACAGGTAGATTATCAGTTGGTCGATTTATGTATTCATTCAAATTTCTATATAGGGTGATATAATGAAAGATATTATTTGTTTTCTCCATAAATTAAAAAATAAATACATCATAAAATACATGTACTCAGTTTTGAAGATTTATCCAGTAGGTTGAATATAAAATGAAAAACCAGAGCGAGTCACTGTTTTCCATGTCCTGTCCTATCTCATGATGGCGATCTGTGACGTTGCTGAAGTCTAGGAAACGTTGGTGACAGTCTTACAGTGGTGCTGATGGCTTACCCAGTGTTTTAGCTAGTAAATAAGGCATTCATATGTTATGGCTGAAACAGTTAACCAGATTTTAATTTATGTTAAAACATGGTAACCACTTACCTGACATTGTGGGGAACAGTACCAAAACTGCTGACAATTAGAACAAAGGTACAAGGCAAACTTAGAACACACTATACATTTTCCATTGATATTCATAGGCATGTTGGATTGTTGTTGCTGATTTAATTGCTGTTGATGTTGCTGAGAAGGATTAAGAAGGAATTCAGGGTTTTCTGGCACGACTTTGGCGTTATTGATGGTCTTCAGAGGTCCTCCGTGGAGTTTTATTGAATTGACTGGGGCTAAAGGGCGGAAATAGCCCTGGGGGCGCATAGAGGGTTGACCCGTTGAAGAAATTGCGGCCTGCTAAAAATAAGAAAGTTATATGATAACAAAATTTAAAATAAATCTAAACCAGAGGACACATCATGGTTTACAAAACAGTAAAATGATTATACTTTTCCAAAATTTGGTTCATTTCTTTTAAATTAAAACAAAATTTCAAAAGAATAACAATTATAATATATTAAAAGAACCTTCTGATTTCTATCAGTAAAAAGCAACCATACAAATGCATAGAATACGAAAACGTAGAAATAAAATGGAATAAAATTTGAATGAGGATTAATTAAAACAGGGAAGAATAAGACAAAACAAAAATTCGAAAAGAAAACCCTGTAGTGAAAAAATGATCATGCGAAAAAAAAAATCCCAATTCCACGTAATAAAAAAAAGTGTGTCATTTACCGGACAATACTCAGACTGATTGAAATACTGGTCTCTGTCATTGTAAAACAGATCTTGAGGATAACCAAAATGCTACAAGAAATAGCGGTTATATGAAATCTAATGTTTTGATTTGCCTTTCTTTCCAGTTCATCTAACAACATCATGAGCAGTAAAAAGAACAAAAAAGAGGATTAACAAAAACTAGAAATCAGCCAATCGTAGACGTCATGACCGTGGATAACAATGCACACCAGTCTCATCTGCAACAAGTTATGGTTTACAGTGGGAAAATTTTAAATAGAAGTCACAACTAGGGATAACAGTACACCAATCTGCATCTACAATCTCGAGAGGGACGTTAAACAATATACAATCAATCAATCAATCAATCTTACAGTCTAAATGTAAGCACAGAAGTGAAATTGGAGATAAAAGGTGAACAAGAGAATAAGACATGAACAAGTTTAAACATGAACTGTTTAAAATATCTTAATTTGTTCTTTCTTGAGATTTCTCTTTTGTACAGGAAATAAAAGAGGTTATTATATCATAATTGACATGTTCTTGTAGAATACAACTATTATTATTTCTAGTTTTTACATGTGTTAGTATAAGCACAGTTTTTGTCATCTAGTCAAAATAAGCAGGTAACCTATTAATTTTCGCATGTATATTTTGTGTATTTTATTTTTTTTTTTTGTTACATTTGCCCAAAAGAAAACTGTGGTAAATCTTATAATGTATAAAACCTTGTTAAAGGGTAAACTTGTTTGCTAATGTTTGTTAAACGTGTTTTTTGAAATAAAAGAAGGAATTTTTGATTTATTTCATGAATTGTTTTCATGAAATAAATCGACACTTTGTTACTTTTTTTTCTCCGTGGATAAATTCCAAGCCTAATTCAATAAACAAAAGACTGCGACACGTTAAATATCACCCGATTGTAATAAATGTGTTTCTTAACTCAGCATTGAAAATTTCTGAATGTAAGGTTTCAAGATCTATTTGAAATGCATATAAGAAAAAAATACAAAATCTAAAGAACCTTTTAAAATGAAAAATGTGCTCCTCACCCAGTAAGTTTTTATATATTGAAAATTTTATTAGATAAAAAAAGAGAATGCCCATGTGTTGAATTGGAGAAATTCAGAATATATATATATATATATATATATATATATATATATATATATATATATATATATATATATATATATATATATATATATACTAACAATTCTTATAATGTCCTTCTCATATAATTCTAATGTCGAAAATCTAACAGATTTTTTTCTGATAGACTTAATTTTGTGTATTTCTATTCAAATCTGAAGGTTTAACCAAATTGAAGACCTGTAATTCATAATACATTCATTATCAATTCCTACTTTCACTTCGATTAACTATAAGAATTTTTTTTTGACAAATCCTTTTTTAAACACCAGGTTTTCGTCATGAATTTTTTTTTATATTTTTCTTAAAAATGTTTCTCTTAAAACATTTTTATATAAATGTATCACACAAGAAAAGGAAAACACAAGATATCAAAATGACCAAAATAAAATGAACAGAATGACTTGCAGTATCAATCTATGTAAGAAGTTTGATCGGTTAGATCTTAAACATATTGTATGGGAAATTAAACAAGAATGTTTCAAAATTACATGATTTTTTAAAAATAGTTTAAAAGGAATCGATGGAGTAAAAAAGAACTTTATAAGCTGTAGATTTTAGCCTTGTCCATAAATGAGCTACGAAAATTACGAACAGTGATCGTGCTCAATTTGAGTGGAAAGTAATGAACTTTTGTTTAATAAAAAATTTATATTTTGTTAAAAATTGTTATATATGCTGCCGGGAGTGAAGAAATTAGTGAAATTCCATTTAAGAACGATGAATAAAAAAGGTAAGTCTCCTCCCTCTCTATATCTCTCTCTCAAAGCTAAACACAAATCCCAAATGATGATTAGCTTTGACCCCATTTTCCACTCCTACATACTGTACTCCTCTAGCCCTAATATTAGTAAAAGCCTTAGCTTTGTCAAAGGTATAACGAATTTCTCTTCAAAATTTTGTCCAAATCAGATGTCTATTGTCATGATATAAAAGGATAACGTGAGAAGTATATGTAAAAGGTTAGGGTAACGAATCGTGATCGATTATTAAAATCCCTGTATCATCAACTTATTTATGAGTAGCATGCCTCGCTTTAAAAATTGCTCAAACCCGGAGGAAGCTCTTAATTAGCGAATACGTTGGGAGTCGTAAACAACATTAGCAGGTAATGGTGGAATACAACTACATAAATAAGGATATTGGCGTTGGGAAATAAAAACATCTCGTTTGTCATACAATTGAGGCACAATACAACAGGTGGGACAGAGTCTATAGAGTCTTATATATCAAGTTTACTGGGATATATCGAGTCCAAATTTAAATAAAAATGACTATTGTTAAGGCCATAATAAATAAATTGCTAGATTCTCATCCGAATTTTTTTTAAAAATCGAGGCGGGCGGGTGGCTTTTAATTTATATTTTTTCAATTTTGCAGATTTTTTATTGACCTGGTCAATCGGTGTAATTTTATCTACAATACCCGAATAAAAGTCATAGTAAAGGTTCAATTATCTCTTACTTCACATCATCACCAATCTTTTTCAACCAATAACCCTCGTTTAAAATATATACGCATGTATTACAGCAACTACCATCTTTTCAGCTGTCAAAATCATGTCGACTTTCGCGGGATTTAAAACGAAAGTAGAATGGTAGATGAATAACGATCCCGATCAGAATTAAGACGAAGAAAAACAGAAATAAAAAAAAAATGGAGGTGGGGTATAAAATCGGGGAAGGCGGGGATGAGAATCTAGGAATATTTTTATTATGGCCTAATGGATATATATCGTCGATATATCTCAACGTCGAATTGAAGGACAAAACAAGTATTTTCCTATTCGCATGTACGAGGTTTTTCAAAATGCTTCATAGGAATATAAAAACAGGTGAACAAAAAAGGAGCACAATTAGTACCTATCAAAATCCAATATTTTGTTGGGGAACTCGGGTCTCTGAAGATAACAATGCATAAATGTTGCCGATGAGAAATTTATACATCGTGTCGCAGTGACCAGCTAAAAGAAGGCAGGTGTAATAAATGCAAAGGCTTTACATTCTCTAGTTGAGATAATGGAGATAGGAGGAAAACGAATACACAGCTTGCTCATATAGGACATTGTGACTATATCAACACATTATTAAATTTCTGAATTGTGTTCTTCGCGAAGAAGTTAAGTTTTCTGAATCTAAATATTACGTGCTTAAATGAGATTTTTATGTGAAAAATGCAACTATTTAAACATTAAAGAAGTATATCATGAAAACCGTGGCTGGATATAAATTAAAAAGTAAAATATTTCGTTTTTACTTTGGGTTCGAACAAGAGCTATTGGACTACAATGCTCATCTAAGTAAATATGTCACTTTTGATCATCAGATTCTACCCTGTAAATATCAAATATCTAGACTGACACGCAAAAGAAACACAACGCCCTACTTTAGGGGGAAATAATTATATATAGTAAGGAATTTCTTATCTAAAAAAGAAATACTGCAATATTTCAAAAAATAAATTCTTCTTTCGTTTCCTGTAGCGATGCTAAGGCTTCCTGAAAATGACTTAAGTACGCATTTTATTGCTGTAGCGGGAAAATATTAAAATAAAGGTGACAGAGAGTTGCTGATGCAAAGATTCACTACATTACGCGTCAACAGGCTCTTACATATCATGAGCATTAATGACAGTACTTGGACCGGAAGTACAAGGTTACTACAATGTGCTAGGTTAGAGAAAATTCAACCTGATCATCTGAAAAAACAGGCATATAAAAATGGCAAAGAATAATTCCTTCACTCAGATCTCAATATTGATGAACCTATTGTACCGTAGAAATTAAGCTGCAATTAATATGTAGGACAGTTTTGCACGTTTTCATTGAATGGCTGGGAGGGGGGTGTTTTATGTTATTACTTTCTAAAGTTAAAAGATAATTATTTAACATTGTTATCAAATCTCTGATGTTTTGAAAGGCGCGTTTAGCCTTACAGTATTTATTTTTAAATATCATTAGATACGAAATTCAAGCATTTGTAGATTAATGCTTGTTTCTTCTGCGTGTCAGTATATTAAATATTAAAGATAATTAAGATAATATATTGTGTCCCCATTAAAGCTCAAGCCCAACCATACTCTACCCAAAGATGTAATAATGAATTGAACAAATTTGAATCTGAAGACGCTTCTTTGTAAATAGGACATCATGGCTCTCCTGCTCCCAAGAAAACTTTCCCTATATCACCCCTACTAATGTGTTCGGAACCTTTTATTTTTCGGTGTTCTGCAAATTATAAAACCCGATGAGTTCAGAGTAGCTCTGGCAGTGGCTCTGGCGAGAGTTAGCGAGACTTCAGCGAGATAGGGTAAATTATTCACGGAAATGTGGCTAGGAAGTGACTAGCACGTGGAGGCATCGTAAACAGAAAAGTTATTGCGTTTCAGTTTTCACCATCCTAGAATCAGCTGATAATGTCTGTAGAAATGTACTTCAATCAATCGATCTCTTTTACATTCATTCAAACTTAAATAAATATTCTTTATAATACAATTTTCTGCAGTCATGAATTAAAATTTCTTTTTGGACAAATATTTTGCATGGGAACCGGGACTATATTTTTTGGCGACAGATTAGCAAATGAGGCACCAGCACCAGCATGACTTTAACTGACCAATCAGCTGAATGAGTATTGCATTATGGGTTACTATGAATACTACAGCAATTTTACGCTTGAAAAAAAGGAAAATCTTATGGTAAATGAAAAGCATTTTTAAAAATATTATTTTCATGCTCATAATGACACACAATTCATTTGTTAAAAAACGGCGGAAGTCTAGGTTTCTGAAAGTCATACCGCAAAAGCGATTTGCGTCTGTATTAATTCCTTTGTTGTACTATCGGTGAATACAATTTTAATTCCCTGGCCAAAACACGTGATCATACGTAAACAAAGTTTTGTCCATTTAAATGCATAAGAGATGCTGCTTGTTTTCCTTACCCTTGAAGCGCTGGTGTTCTTAACTAAACACAAACTACATATTATTAAACATGATCGTAGATTGACCTGAACTACGTGTTCGAAGTAAAATGTAAACAAGTATTTTGCGTAAACGTTGTTATGCATTCAACGATTGGTCAGTTGCTCGTGGTAAGATCCTCTGTTCGCATTTATAACAATAGCCATATAAGGCAAACAAAGGTTTGTCAGTATAGATGATAATGCACATTTTTACCAGCGAATCGGTCACTAGTGGGCTCTAATTTTGGTCGAAAAGTATAAGATATATTGTTATTTTAACACCCACTCCTTAAGCCACCCTTTTTCTGTTGAAAATCATGAAAGTCTTTCAGAAAGGTCTGGAAACATTTATTACAGGACATGTTTTCAAAAGAAACAGGCTATAGCAATAGCATGTTTACTGCCAATTTTATTTATAAAACCGGTTCTACCCTATAACCTTTGAATAGATCAACCTAAACCACGTGTCTTGAATTTAAATCACAATAACATTAGTAGGGGTGTATATATTCCAATTTAAAATTTGATCGCTTACCATACCAAAAGTGTCATGTTTTAAACACACTTACAAATCTACACTACCCGAGAAAGCTTACATACAAATATGACTAATTATCACATTTTATTTAATTAAACGTAATACTTTTGTTATGCGCCATAAAATGATCATAAAACCATATACTTAATTTAATTTACTTCATGGGAGAAAATGCTAAGTTTAGAATCAATTAAGCTTAAGAGCAAGATACTTAATAGGATGTCAAATTTATTTGAAATAATTTGCTGGAATTGCTTTAATGATATTAAGCAAAATAACCTGTAAAAGCTCAAGAGGATATTAAATTAAACACGAACACAGATGGGTTCGGTAGATCTTCCACTGAATGGATTTTTAATGGTAAATATTTTGGAATTGATTTTTTTTGGTCATAATTTATGCAATTGTACGCTCGATCTGGAATAGTCTTTTTATTTTATAAAGTAATTATCTTCTATTTACATACTATCATTGTCTCAAGCCATTCTAATGTCAACATAATCTTAACGAGTTTATGTACATTGCAAGAAATGAAAAATCAATTGATTTTTTAGCATTGTTGGAAATACAAAACTTATTTCATAAATCTATTTACCTACTACCACACTCTTCATGTATTTTTAAAAATTGGACATACTAGTATACGATATGGTGGTAAATTTATATACATATCAGTGTATCGATCATTGGTCGAATTCATGCTTGAGTCAAGTAACAAAGTTATTAAATTCAATCCATGCGATTATTTAAAAAAAATAAAAAGGAACAAGCAAATTAACAATAAAGTAACATACGGAAACTAAGTACTTGAACAATACAAAATCCCTTTCTATATTTATAATAGTAAAAATATATTTTATCATATACATATTAATAAATATCTTATGTCGATGCATATTCTTATGAATAAAAAAATCAGACACGATACAAAATTAAAAAAAAAATTCGCCAAAATACATGCATAAAATGAAATTAATCTTTTAACATCTAGAAAGATTGACATTCTTAGGGTTTTATGTTAAAGGGTCCATATAATAGGAAGGCAATGAGCTTACAAAGTGAGAGAAACGTGGAGTCAGAAGTAGGCCAACATGAAATAAAGTGTGGATATCTACGACCTGATCCAACCTCTACCTGATGCATCGACTGGCAGCAAAATAAAAGCATGGAGGTATTTATGCAGATTACAAATTATAAATTGAATCTTTTCATCCATGCCTCTAAATTACCATAAAATAATGAACAACGAAAATAATAAATCATGTACAAATAAAACATATTCAAAGATTTAGTACAAAACAATGTTCATGTTTTTACAAAAGAACATATATGATATTGTTGCATCTATTCTACGTTTTGGACAGATAAACTACCTGTACATATGGAGCTTTCTGGGTATCATCTGTGGTTCGGGCGGCTGTAATGGGAATGTGGCGTATAAGCTGACCATTTTCCAAAGATGCAGCTCCACTGGTCAGAGGAGGGCGAACATGGGGTTGTGGTGGACTCACGATGCCTATAGATATACATATACATGGACTTTTACTTGTGACAATTGAATATTATTGTACTTTTCTACGGATAAAGTTAATCAAAATTATCTTTTATTTTTACCTTGCACTTGTCTTATTGGTGTCCCTTGTCGGATAGACCCCGAGTTTGGGAACGTATTCAGTGGAATGTTTGAAGTAAAGGCTTGTCTTCCATCTATTGTGTGCTGTACATTTCCAACGGCAGTAGCCCCAAGCAAACGGACAGCGTGTGGGCGCATCATTCCAGGTATATTCTGTCGATATGCACCTGAAACCGTTCTTTCAGTATTTAAAGTTTGAGAATTAGCAACAGTTACATAAGAAACAGGTCGCACAAGTTGCTGCGTGTAAGCATGATGAGGATAACCTCTGATTTCTTTTGACTTCGCACTTAGCAATGGCTGCGGATTTGATGGTTGCATAGTTTGTCTTGCTCCAAACGGTTCCCCATTTTGATAATGTAACCTACTTCCCATAATCTCTTTGCTCTTAAACACATCGTTTTTTGCACTTGAATCTTGCTTTTGTCGTTTTACAGCCAAAGCTCTATTAAGCTCCATTTGAATTTCCCTTTCAGAGTCTTTAGTGCTCTGGGAGAGGTCTATATAAGCCTCATTGGGTCTAGATGTATTTGCAACCGGTTTGGACCCGTTACACAGCCTAGAATTTGATGGCACAGTGTTTACTCTAGATACAGACAGTCTGATATCTGAGACTGTGGATTGTTTGTCAAAATTCGTCCTGTTACAAATAACCGGCGCTGAGGAGGCTCTGATGGCAGAGCTTTGCTCAGTTTCATGAGCAGGAGGAACATGTCCGTGAATTATTCCTGTTTCCGAATTTGGCTCATCGTTTCTAATAGATGACACCTGTTTATATGCGTGTGCAATAGTGGAATGTTTACCACTCATGCTCGCGTTAGGAGAGTGCAATGGAGTTTTACGTGCACTATATGCACTAATTGTGGAACAGTCAATAGGTGTCTGGGAATGAGACCGATCCATTTTATCCAGAAGTTCCCTGATATTTTGTTTTGGGCGTTGATGTGCAGGTGGAGGGCTGTTTATTTCAGATTTCGATTCGGGTTGTCTTTCCATTATACTCAGCCTTTCATTTAAAATTCTTTTTATTTCGGCCTCTGAATTGTTCTTTTGAATACTCTGAAGATCTCTTAGCTTTTGCTCACGTAACTGCCTAAGAGATTCGGCCTCACGCGCTTTTTCTGTAACCATCTGGTCTAATTCCCGAAATTCTGTTAATGTCTTTTGTAATTGATTGTTAATGTCGTTTTTTACCTTTGCTGTTATAATTTCTTTCCAGTTATTGATATCAATCACTTTAGTAGACATTTTTGGAATTTTCTCATTTATGTGATCAGACGTGGATATTTCATCGTATATTCGGTCTTTTTCATGACTCTCTTCACCATTGTATCTTCTTTTTCTTGTGTTCACAGTTTGACTTTCTGAAGGCATTGTAGAGGCAATGCAGTTTTTATTTAATATAACTGAATCAACAATATTTGGCGCAGAACAAGATTCTGTTAATGAAACACTAGCACTGTCGTCAGAGCTAGAGGAAGTGCATACCTGTTCGGCTATTGATTGATTTACATTGACAATTTCAAAACTTTCGTGGTTTGGTGAATGCATATCATCCTGATTATTGTCAGGTGCTTTAATTAGATGGGGTACAGGGGGCAACGTACTGGTGGTAATTCGAGGATGCTCTGTTATCTCCTCTTGTGGAGTGGGAACTACCGATTCAACAGGCTCCTCTGTGATTTTTTCCTGATCATCTACCTCAATATCCACGATGGAGTTTTCGTCTACTGCGCATAAACAAAATTGATTAAAGAACGATGAAAAACAAGAGGGAATAATACCAACTCCGTGTGCTTAATATAACAATATCATATTACGCCAGTTACCCTGATTGAGGTCAGGACTCTTGGAAGAAACTTCCGTCATAGCTGAAGATACTGTACAAGGGATCATGACTTCGTTATCCTGACCATCTTTGTCCAGGTCCGTGACGATCTGAAGCCTAAGCAAACAACAAACAAAAACTTCACGTCCTGCAACAGGCCCCAAATCTGGTATCCTGCATTAGAGTTATATAACAACATGTAGCTGTTACATGTATAAACTCATGAGCGTATGTCAAGAAAGAAGAAGGTATGGTTTTAGCTTTATTGCGCCCTAAAAATGTAATGACATCAAAAAGTTTTGAAACTGGCTTAAATATTAGTTAAATAAATGACTCTGATAAATCAGGAAAGAATATGGCATGACAGTTTACCATTCTGCAAATATGACTTCATTAATGTGAAGCATTTCTCTATTTTCAACAGAAAAAGCCTCAAAATGGCACATTTCAAGGGTGATTTTCCTTTAGAAAACAGTGTCCACAGCCGTCGCCCACGTTCATTTTTAGATATTTTATGCAAAATTCAATAACAAATCACATATCTCAAGATCTTTGTGGGCGATGCCTGTGGACAATGTTATCTGAAAGAAAATTCCATTGAAAATTGGTGTCTTCTGCAACTTTTTAAGAAAATACGGGAAAATACACTTGTTTATGACGTCATAATTAGCATTTAAAAACACATGTGAGAAAAATCACTGGTATGACTTTTCTGCATTAGATTTCAATTATTTAAAAAGCATGAGTTTTCAACTTTTACACCAGTTTCATTTTTTAGAAATTCACAGGGCAAAATTTGTATGGAAACCATACCTTCTTCTTAATCTTCGAAGTATTTGCACGATAAACTTTTTTTTCATTTCTGTAGGCGTTAAGAGTGTATTAATTTTTATTCATCTGGAGTAGTAAAAAAAGAATAAAAGTGATCATAATGATATTTGTCAGACATTTATGAGGGATAAAACACAGTGGACAATATCTAAATATTAAAGCATGTATGTAATTAAGGGGGATGAGAAAAGTGTATCTGCTTAAAGATGATATAAAATTCTCTCTCTCTCTCTCTCTCTCTTATTATTATATATATAGTAATGTATACATGTATCATGACTCATTTAGTCGCTGAATATGTAAATATACAAGGGAAAGGTGTGAAGAACTCTTTTATCAACATATATTTTAGCATGTTACTTTGATGACAGTAATTACATATATTTACATAATTATATTGTATCATTTCATCCTGTAAACAAATAAGCAGTAAAAAATAATCAAGAAAAATATCCCTCATATGAATGCAATATGATAACCCGTATGATTTATCTATATTATGAAGGATAAAACTATTTGCACGATTTGTTTTAAAAAAGTGGAAGAAGAGACGAAAGAAAAAATGAAATCGAAATTAATGGTCCGTCATAGAGAAATATGTGATATCTTGACATGATATGGAATCTTGAAATAAAGTGGGATCGTTTTTCAGTTACCTGGGATTTTGACGTCTACTCACCTGTCTTCGTCCAGCGTGTCCTCTTGTTCGTCGCTAGTATTGCTTTTTGACGTCATCTCTGTGGCCTCAAGGCTGAACGTATTTTGTTGGTTGGGTATTGCATCCTGTTCGTCTATAACAGGGTTAACCGTCCCTGTTGTGGATTGGTTTTCTTCTCCTAGATCAGTGGTGTCCATTTTATCTTCATCTAATGAATATTCATAAAGTTCTTCAGTATTTTGAATTTCTTCAGGGTGAGTCCGAGGTATCTCCTCTGATTTATACTTGTTTTCCAACCAATTGTGTCGTGGAAATTCCTGAATTAATCTTTCCATACCATCAGTGACGACCACAGACTTTTTCTTCATTGCAGCATCGTTTTTTGAATTTCGTCGTCGTCGTTTTGGTGGAAGAATTTTTGGAAGATCGTCCTCATCTTTAAGAGTAATACAAATGTTATAACACTCTATCTGATTCTATGTTTTTTTTTTAATTTTGAAGTTAAATTTTTATTAGAAGGGACCTTTCTAATCGAAAGATAAAAAGTCCAGTACGATAAAAACTAAACTAAGCATCGCTAAAATCGCTGGATAAATGCACTTTTTTTAGAAAACAAAATTAGTCTCTTTCAAATTCGACGAATATCCTCATTGGAAACACTCCATTTCAGGACGTGAAATTCAAGCTTATATTTAAACTTTTTTCACACTTTCCGGAAATAAGCGTTTTAAATTAGTCTTTCCTTGTATTAAAACATACATAATTAAGCATAATTCCTTTTCAATAAACATGAACAAATATGTTAGCAGATGACAACCATCTCTCTTATGTTTAACCGTAAATAATTGAACACGTTCTTTCCGCGGGAACTATTTACATCACTTGCATCTTAAAGTGCATACAAAAACAGACTAATTGTTGGTAAAACTTATTTCACCCAGAATTGACATAAATTAAAATAATTATTAAAAGATTTCTGTAAATCCAAAAAAATGTAGCCTCAGAGAATGTAGAGAAAATGCAATTAAATGATCGTTTTAAAAAATATGTTTAATCCAAAAATGTATCAAAATGTAGGATGCATGAAATTCAGTGCACATGCACTTTAAATCTTAAAGGCAAGACACAATTTACCATTTTATGAAGATATAACTGAAATATTAAAAAAGCTTATTTTGTTTTAGCAATTTTAGTTCTTAAAATGTCAATCATTTGTATCACGTGACTAAATGGATTGACCGGAAGAACAAATTTTATGCTAAAATAATCAACAATAATCGTCTTAAAAACATACCTGTCAGAAAAAAACCTTCCAAACAATTGAAAAACTTACGCAAAAACAATTGCAACTAAGAAAAAGTTGACCACACGACCTTGCAGATTTTCTTGTAAGTTTATATCTAAAGTCCCTGTATCAGTAGACCTTTTATCTTAGTAGGTTATCATCTATTTTAATATTACGATTCAATGGAAGCCATGAGATAGCACTGTTAAGGACACGTTGTGACAAAAGCAGATATTGCTATCGACCTGAATGATAAACGATTGTATCAAGGTGCAAGGTCCCTAATCCGAGTAATATTAGAAAATCAAATAAGTTTATCGTAAAATATTGTTTCTCCATAGTAGTTAGAAGTCTTTTTAAATATATATTATGATAACAATGTAATATTCTCAAGTAAACGATATAAAATTTGAACGTTAAGTACAAAACGATTTATAATACTCGTAAGCAAACTTTATGGAAGACTTTCTGTTTGGTGCAAAATGCAAAACGAGATATACCATTTTTGTAGATAATTATCGTCGGTCAGCTTACTACATGCATAAGTGTGTGACCCCGAAAATGCAAAGATGTTATTGTTGCGGTTTTTGACAGAGCTGTACTTTTCTCATATAGTTCAAGAAGGTCTGACAAACCCTGTTTCCTTCTTCATCACCTTTTTTCTTTTACAAGTTCTTATGAACATTTTTAACAAAAATTCAGAGGATTAAAATGAATCTTAAGACAAATACATGTTTTGTTCACCACCCCCCACCTTCGCTTTGATTTCACAATTCAAAGCTTCGTATACGTGAACATACATATATACGTGAACATACTAACAAATTAAAATGCTCATTAGCAGTCAAAATATAAAATAAATAAAAAAAAATTTAAAAACCAAAGAATAATGAAGTACTTAACCATTCCGGCACTGTAAAGCACAATCTGACAATTTCAAGCAAACCAACACTAAAATATTATCAGATACAAACAGAAAACCAGGAAATATTCACAAAAGGGACAATGGTGTGGGTTAGATATTAGCTTCCCTACCCATAAAATCTAAATAAATTATGTATGCTAAAGGACAATGAAGAGAATAGACATTTCATAAAAGGCAACTTCCCGTATTATAGGCAAAACAAAAGGAAAGGTGGATTTGAAGCAAATATGTTTTTTTTTTCATTAAATATTTACGTTTCCCTATATTTCAAGTGTTAGTCACTTTTGAAAAAAAAATCCCCTGAAGATCAATACTGAATTATAGAGAGAACTTATACAGGCTAAGTCTGTTGTCCTTTCTGTTTATATTTCATTATACATGTGTATAATAAAATATGTGCACTGTATAATAAAATATGTTCTCTTTATAATAAAATATGTTCAAAGTCAATCAAAGATCAATGTTTTTTTCTAGCGGCATGTTAAATATATATTTTAAATTTGTTAAAGAAACGATTCATAGGTTGTTGAGGTATTCCTTTATTGACAGATGTTTATAGTGCTGTGAAAATAAAGTTAGCCTATAATAAAGCCTAACCATTGCTTTTTTTTCTCTTTGTTCTTGTGTTTTTGAGTCTAGGATTCGTTGTTGTAGTGTGACGGGCTGCAGAAGAATTTAAGCAGATATTAACCACAATGTTAAACTGTAACAGTTGTTACCAGTTAACAAGGTGATTAACCTTCGTACAGATGGTCTAATTCAGTCTCTCCAATGTAAATTACGACGGAAATATATAAAATTGATATGTAGTTTAATTCTAGAACAGTCCTAAACACATGTTACACTGCGGATATCCATACAGATAGCTTTATTATTTTAAAAAATGAGGGAAAGGGGAAAAAACAAAGAATAAATAGAAGATCAGGTCCTCTTTTATGCTTAAATTATCAGGATCAGCGGTGATTTACGCCCATCTTATAAGTGAACCAACTGGATTTACAGTATCTAACAAACACTTTTAAAAGAAGGGAAATCATTGAAAAGATAAATTTATGAATAAAATTCTACTCGTATTTCTTTATCATAACTTTAAAAAACCTAATCGATCGTAACAATGTTTCATTAAATATATATATATTTAATTCAACATTTATGGCACGTTGTGACGATTGCAAAATTTTGCCCACTTAAAAAAAAAATCATCATATATAAAAAAGACTGGAGAACTGGAAGGAAGTTCACGCCATTGAAACTCAATAGCCCCCTCTTTTCAAGAAATAGGTCTGTCCCTAAATTTCTAGGCCATCTCATGAAAAAATGAATTTTTAAAATTATAGAACCTGAAAAAAAAGCCAAGGTAACAATAAAATACTTTTGAATAAAAATTGACTTGATTTTTTTTAAACAGGACACGGTTACGTGCGCTTGAACAATATATTCAATAAATTTACAACGAAGATTGTTTATGTATTTGGAATAGTTAACTTACTGCATACGTATGCCAACGACTCCACCGTTCGTTGTATTCCTGGTCGCTTTAACTTTGTGTCACGTGTTAAGGTAACGATTTTCCTTTCAATTTGTTGGTTTTACATGTAATATCATGTATTAATCTAAAGGTTAATGCAATCTAAGAACATTTTAAAAAACTCTTACTTTCATCTCGATTTAAATATTATCTATAATCAACGAGGATGGTGTTTTCTTTCAGGTTCGTTGCACCTGAATGACTATCGGAAAACTTCCCGCAAAAAATATTATCTTGTTATGATAAAAAAGAAATAAAGAAACTTTAAAAATAACTTACTTTTCTTTTTTATTGATTTCCGTCGTTTGATTATTTTCTTAGGGCGTTCTCCTACAATAACCGAAGTCATAATTTTCATGCCGGGTATTTAATCCAACTTTTGATGTATTATAAAATCGTCAATAAGAACCGAATTTTGTTTTGAGTTTGAAAATAAAAGTTTCCACTGCACTGTGTTTATTTGTTTGTCATCTTACGCAATCTTACATGTCGTCAAGATGCCACGAATAAGCCAATATATGTGTATCTATATAATCGGTTCCGGAATAGCACACTTTTTTTCCCCGGGATTCTGGGAAGCTCAGATGATCGGAAGATTGAGTTCTACGTGTCACCAACCGATTGTCAGACTCCAGTTATCGCTTGACATAACGTTTGTAGTCATGCGTGCTTATAAAGAGAATGATATAGTGTAATTGATCAACAATGAGCAAATACGCTCGAGAAGCAACAAAATTACAACGTGTTTTAAGTTAAAATCAATATTTATGATAAGTGACGAAACTCGGAAGATATAGAAACAGTTAAATTAAATTTCCCTCCAGCTTTTCAAAAAATGTAATAGTGATAAATTTAAGACATAAGACCTATGGGCTTTAATGGTCACCTGACTATAACTATAATGGCTTCTTTGGTCTCGTAACACTGCAACTGCACATTGTAAATACTCTATCATAAAGAAAAGACAAAGATGTAATGTATTTCAATATATTACCAACTCAGCTTTGCCATTGAGTATTGACCATTAACATAATGCGATGAATTTAGGTAGAAAGCTTGGCGTAATGAAGAAATTTCAAATGTTAATGGCCTAATATGATAAACCAACCTTTACATTGGAGCTTAGATGTTAACGAGTAATGAAGAAATTTCAAATGTTAATATGAAAGCCAACCTTTACATTGGAGCTTAAACCACAGATTTATAAAACTTAGAAATAAATCTATTGATGCTCTACAACTTTACAATTTTTAAGAGGTAAACTGAAAAACTGTATTTTAAACTGTCATTTTCAATGAAAAATCCAGAATATGGGAGTTTTTTCGTATTCGGCAAAGGAAAAAAACTGTAAGTTTATATGGCCTCTTCTTTAAATCAATATGAAATTTCTTAACCAGTTTACTTTTCATATGAAAATTGACATGAAAATACCCTATTTTGTACATAATTCTGCTTAAGCCTTAAAGTCTGGAAAGTTGAAATTGATTATGACGTCATAATGGATCTAGCACCAAAAAATTAGTCTAATTTAATAAACTGTTATGTTTGTCATTAACTGAAAAATACCCCTTCGACAATACTTAACTTGTGGGCATTAAACACTAGTAGACAAATTTTTTCCATTATTGAGAAAAGGAGATCTTCAAAAGGTGCTGACTGATTTTAAATAATAATTGTTCGGCCGTTTTTTCACACTGAATTGTAAATGGAATTTTACATTTTACACAATCATGCCAAAGAGCTCCACGTGGCTGTGATCGGTCTGCAAGGGATGCCCACTCCTCCATGGCACCTGACCATGCCTATACGTTTTCGGATTTCTTTGTTTGTTCTGCTCCCTATTTGTATTGTTTACATGATCGGTTAGCTTGAATAGTGTTCGTTATCTCCAAATTTAAAATTAATGTATTTTCAAAATATGACCAACTAAGTTCCCCTGTAAGATCCAAGAGGTCAAAATTACACAATTTTTTTTTTGGAAAAGGTAACTTTTTACATTTACAGTTTGCTTGAATGTCCAAAGTAAAGGAGATTGCATAACTGAATTGACTGAATCCTTATGTAACTATTTATGAAAGCTTTAATTTGATTGGTGCTTCTCAATGAGAGGTAAGCGCTGAACTATGTTGGTAGAGGGTTACAACTATTCCTATCAATGCATTCAATTTTAAATTTATGTCTTTGAGTATTTTTGACTTTTTTAAAAATATATTTTATGACTATTTTTACCGAACCCATGGGGTATATAACCTGTGTTCTCTGTGATAAGGTATTTGATTGAACCCTATGTGGTGATAAATGCAGTAAAATTTTTGTATAGTATTCACAGTTTTGCATGTTTAAAAAGTAACATGCATTTTTTAAATATTGAAGAAAGAAAAAATGACCATAAAAAAATGACATCATGGATTTTTGAATTAGTACGCATCTCTAATTTTTACACTAAGGAGATTTCAGCGATTTCCTAGTAAGACACAAAGGTCTATCATTAAAATATGACATATTGTTGTATATAATCTTTGAAAAGGTGATTCCAAGTCCATGAAAACCTTAAAGAACCGCTAAAAAGTAAATGACATACAAGTAGAGTAAAAAAAACATTATGTTAAACATATCATACTTTATGCTTGGAATTGTATATAAACCCCAAAATGATAGCAATCGTAGGTTTTACATGTTTTGCTCCGTATAGGTCTCTACTCCCTCCCAGAGAGATACAGCCTTACGGCTAAGGTTCATAAAAATAAGTAAAAAAATGAGAAATATAACATCAATACCTCTGTTATTGGATATATTTCCAAAAACTGAGAGCCAATTCGAATATGACCATTTTCAGTTGGTGACAATTTCCCAATACACTATGCCCTATGTACAAGTATGAAAGACTTCATCTAAACCACACTTAGTTTAAGCACATATGTAATTAATTTATCATCCAATGGTGTAACACAGCCGTCAAAACATCCTGTCTCTTTAGTTCCTGATTGTTTTAATATACACTTGTACACTACATGTGTGCAATATTTTCAGCTTGGAAATAAAGCATAGTTACATGATATTATCGGTAGTTTTGGAAGGAGATACAAAAACTATCTCTAAAAATTATATATTTTTTAAACCAGTACATATTTTGTAAATGTATCCAAAATACGGATTACAAATCATGAATGATATAATAATAATTTCAATTTTCTCACATCTCCCTTATTTACAGATTACAAAAACTATTATAAGTGGTAATTTTTTTTCAAGAGTCAGACGTGCGGCCACAATAGTGTTTACACACTCATGAGTAATATATATCCGTTTTGAAATGATGGAATATACATATGTTGACAACAGGTAATTTGCCTTTTTTGTATATAGTAAAATGATAACCGGACATGCAGACTCACCAAACGTAATTCAATACAAGGTATACCAAACAAAATCCACTCAAAATTTAAAAAAAAAAAAAGTAAAACTCCACGACCTTGAAATTAAAACAACAGTTCCTCCGAGGAAATAGCAGAAATCGTTAATCTGAAGTGTTCTTACAAACTTGGCCAATTGTGAGTCAGAGGAGGAAGTCCGGAGTACTTGAGTGTCTGCAGAGTGACAATCAGCCGACTACGTGTGTGACAGTAACAGAGATCGAATTCCCGGCCAAATTTAGCACATTGCCAAAATTACCTCTCGAGGAAAAGAGACGGAAATGGGATCTAAATTTACAAGAGAGTTTTTATCTTGGTACATGTAAAGAGTTAGTATAGCCAACACAGGAAATATGTTTTAAGTTTCACAGGAAACTCACTCTTGTTACGTCACAATTTCAAATTTAATCATTTAAACCAGATGGAGAGGAACAAGGAAGGGCATATAAAGTAACATAAAATCCTGTCATCACAATTGCTATGGGTTAAGCTAAGCTATTTTGATAAAAATGATGTAAATAAGAAAGAATAAACTGTTTTTTGATTTTTCCCTTGCTTCAACGCTTTGGTACACTGTAACTCTGTGTAGTAAGAAATCAAACACTAAGTTTCCAGAATTTTTCCACTTCTCTGATACATCCTACAGTGGATTTGGAAAATAGTTAAAATAAAATCATAATAGCGGCATTTCAAAATACTAAAACATCAACTATCAACGAGAAATACAAAACTGGATATTTTTTTTTAAATTATAACAAAGAAACTTAAAGACAACGAATAGTTATCATGACCAAAAATTCATTAGGATTTTACAAATTTGGAGCAGAGCAAACACGGACTTCTAAACCATCATACGTTGGATCAAATACCATGGACGAGTTAGCATCTCTTGTCAACTGGTCACATCCACTGTGTTTCCCTTGGCAAACAGGAAAGAACAAAGTACGGTTTCAATACAAATCTTGCCCTGTTTTTCTTTAAAATGAAAGTGATGATAAAAATTAAAACTCATGCTTTCTGAATTTTTAAAATTCCATGGATAAAGATCATACAAATCATTTTTCTCTCATGACCTTCTCAATGCTAATTGTGACGTCATAAACTTGTGCATTTTCCCGCATTTTCTTAAAAGTTGCAGGAAACTTTTCCATAGAATTTCCTTTCATTTGATATTGTTCACAAGCATCGCCCACAAAGATTTTGAGATATGTGATTTTTCATTAAATTTTGCACAAGATATCCAAAAATTAAAAATTAAAGGAAAAATACCCTTGAAATTGGTCATTTTGTGGCTTTTACTGTTAAAAGTAGAGACATGCATCAAATTAAAGACGTCATATTTCCAGAATGGTACTTCTCCATGCCATATTCTTTCTCATTCTATCACAGTCATTAACTCAACTAATATTTTAGCAAAACTTTTTGAAGTCATAAATTTCTTAGGGCACATTAAAGCTGAAAACGTACCTTTTACTTTGTAGACAATTCAGTGTTAAATTAAAAAAAACAACAGCTTAACAACTTTCTGAAAAATGTCAGTCAACATTATACTTAACTATATACTGTATTTGCTAATAAGTTTCCTGTATCGACCATCACAAGTGTAAAATGTTGATTTATATGGGGCTGTGGATATCCTTGTATCGCGAACTTATTTGACAATAGCATGTCTCGGTTTACAAGTTTCTTTTTTTGCACTTACATCTAATTTTTGTGTGGCGAACCAACTGGAAGATAAAATTTTCCACATGCAGATTGTGATCAGTTTTTATCCCACCCCTTTCGTCCTAACCTCATTTTGGCGAATTTCAAGAATTCAGTATAATCTTAAAACAAAACAATAAACGGGCGAATTTAAAACGGAGTGAAATCGAAAATAATATAATAAACCTGTATATAAAAAAATTATCTCATGCAAAGGTCATGATTTTTATAAACTTTGTTTGAAACTTATAACACATCTGAAATTAAAAAAAAAATCTTTTAAAAACCTTCCTAGACAGTCAACTTTAATTTACAGTTTCACTGCGCTTATTAAAGTATATGTCAATATTCGCTACTAATGTGTACACCTCCTCATCAATTTATTCCTGTCAGTATCTGCTTCAATGCCTATTGGGAACGCGAATATGCTGTATTCGTCATAATACTTCCAAGTAAAATTTATTCATTGAATTATTTGGAGATAACGAACAGTATTCAAGCTCAAAAGTCTAATAAACAATACGACATAGAAGCTGAGCAAACTCGGACCCCCATCCCACAAAAAACATCAGAGCTGGGATCAGGTGCCATGAAGAAGTGAGCATCCCCTGCCGACCGGTCACACATGCCGTTTGTCCTTATCATGATCGAGAAATAACGGGAAAATCCGTCGACAATTCAGTGAGTATATAATGGCCTAACAATTAGTATGAAAAACGTCATTCAACATTTGACTTTATGATAAATTGAATTTGCTGACATGGTTATTATATCCACCATAGAACGAAATGATGACTTTAAAACTATACTGCTGGTATTCTGGTTTTAGCAAACTTTGTCAATACTTTACCTCATGTTAGATGTTCATACGCAGAGCATGCTCTTGCATTTAAAATCAACTGAGATAGATGTATGCAGGTGATGAAGGTTTATTGCTGCATAAGTAAGGTAAGTTGAAAAGTTAAGGTCATCTCGTTTGCCATAAAGCTTGATTGTTTGACTACCATTTACGTCTTTTTAAGGTAAAATATATAAATATGAAACAGATGTGTCAGACTCTGCGGTAACTTTTATTTAAGCTCACCGTGATATACATGTATCATATACTATGATATTATATCTATACTTCATGCACTAGTATGTAATGAATATGATCTATTTTGAGGATGCCATCTCCTAGGTTCGAAACTCAAGCACATTGAAACTAGGCGAAATATTGTATTTATTAGAACAGAGTGCCGCTGCACGGTCGTTTTCATGACTGATTGTTTGTCGTTTTACGTTCCGTTCGAAATTTTTCAATTATACTGAGATGTAAACAGAAAACATACCGATAAAAACCGATAAAAAGCCTCTAGAGTGAAACACATTCTTTCCAAGAAAAATTCAACAAAATTTTCTTCTTTACATACATGTGTATAGCAAATTGTAGAGGTATATTATGACTTTTCTGCCTGTATCTACTTATTCTAAAATTCCGTATATCTGTTTTCAGTTGTGTATGTATGTGATACAGAAGAAAAGGATAGCTGTTATGCGTTATTTGCATCTTGAATTTAAATACATGTATTATAAAATTTATTAAAGCAAAGTCCAGATTTACTAGTTCATTCATGATGTGCACTTAAGTACGAGTACTTTCGACTTATATTCGCTTTTGTCATTTAAATTGGATAAAACTTGAAAGAGCGCAGGTCTTAACCTCACGGTCTGATCCTGGCAAGATTGATTGTTATTGCCGAGTCGGCAATTTTCAGCCATATTTCGGCGGACTATATAGATTATAACATCGGTTTTTGACAGTTTTTTTGGTTTCTCTGGCAGCCCCCAGTGAGCCCACTCTTTTTCGTACTCCAGAGAAACAATCTTTTACGTGCCAAGGGGAATGTAATCCTTGACTCGGGGCACCGTTTGATGTCCCATCCTACCGACGTATCGTGGCAAAAAATTACAATCTTTTGGAGGCAAAATCTGACAATCCTACACAAAGTTGCAATTCTTTTTCCAAGGAGAAAATTCTTTAAAATCACATTTCAGTGTACCATACTTATAATATTCCTGTCAACGTTCGATATACATGAACCCTACAATAACTGGATTCCTAAACTTCATAAAAATGCTAACAAAAATAAAAATTGATTGGTCAAGCAATCACCTATTTTCACTCCTTATGGAAATATCTGCTCTTAGTGATAAACTTTAGAATTACATTTCGCAGACGTTATTTCAAAAAGTCTTTAACATCAAAACGAAAAAGTTATTATTCTTTGCAAACAACTTTTAACAATAACGTTTACAAATATTCCTCACGATAACTAAAAATTAACTAAAAATTAAAGACTTTTTATTATCAAAGACAATTTCTTCTTTCATAAAAACAATGGAAAAGTTGAATTTAAATCATCTTGTTTGCCAAATAGTTTAGTTATTAGTCGCCTTTATTGTCTATAGTGAATAAAAATTCAAATATGAAGCAGATACATGTTGAAGAACCTTTTCAAGTTCAATTCTATATATCGAATCAGCATATAAATAAAAGAAAGATATTTCATCGATACGTCTAAATGTTAAGTTGAAGGTCATAACAGTTTTAGAATCAAATCTGCATCATAATAATATAAAAATTAGGTCAGGTAATAAAGGAGCACAATTAGTGCCCATCGGGGATTTCAAAAGTTTGTTGGAAGATCTGGTCTCCGAAGGCTACATAAATCTTGCCATTGTGGAACTTGTACTTTAGAATCAAAGTAATTTTGTTGAGTACTAATCACAAAGGTTATAAAATATGCGACTTACATTTTTATTAAAGAAGCAGTTGTCTATGATAGCAAAAGCATACTTTTTAATTCAGTGAGGGGAATGAAAGTATAAAGTGTAGAGAAGTCTTGTTGATTTGAATTCAGCAGCTGCAAATTTAAACATCCCTCAAAATATGAATGGGTTGCCTATGGGTTGCCTAAAAATGTACACGTAAGGCCGATTTAAGTAATAAACTTTCTTTCAATTTTAAATTCTTAATAATTATTTTACAACAGTTAGTCTAAATTCCTGAACGTATTTTGATTCCTTGGCTAAGTCCATCTTTGCAAAAAAAGTACTGAAAAACCCACTCTTCTATAAAAGAGATGTGTCTAATTGTGTGCTCAAGTGTGTGTTTCCTTCTCTTTTGTAACAAGACTGTCACATTTAATGTTAAAGAGTAGATTATCACGACTGTCTTTTGACTAGTTACGATTTCGTGAAAGGTCCAATATACATGTATTAAAGAACTACATGTAATAATTGATCAATTTATGGGATGAAAATAAAATAAGCCTTAATAATTTGAGAGGACCGTTACCTTTTAATTCAATTGGCCGAAAATCTCTACTTTTATTACAAATATCATTGTCAGAAGTACAATGAATATATCAAAATTTAGGCTATAAGTAGTTGGAATACTCGTCTTTGATTCTTTACGTATTAAGAATAATGTGAAACACGGATGGTATCAAAATACAAGATATGAATAAAGGAAGGTGTTACTGATAAGGTATAAACTTTCTGATCAAACTTGATTTCTTGGGAAAGTAGAATGAGAATGTATCTGTAGTTTCAACATATATCTCACACCAAAACTTACCGACATTATCAATAACTGTGTAACCTTTGGTCTCCATACTCTCTCCACCATAACTGGTCTTTGATTGAAAAGCTCTTTTCTTCTTTATTTGAGCTTTACTGTTTTTTGATCTTCTATTCCTTGAAACTTTGTCATCATATTTTGGTGACAGAAGTTTCTTGGATTTCATTGTCTGTTTTTCGCTGCTGTCTTCAAAGTTGAAAATATCTAGTAATTTCATACAACTGCTAGACATCTTTCCTGCTTGTTTATGCCCCCTCTTGCCCACTTGCCTTTTGTGTGGGGATATTGTTAAGAGCAAGTCTTGGCTCTCAGTGTCATTCTTTGTTGCCTTTTGTTTTCTCTTTGGAGGAAATTTGATTTTAATTTTCTTACCATTACTATCTTCTCGGTCGGAAATCCCTTTCTTAGTTTTCAAAGATTTGACATTCGTTTTATGAGAATCGTGTTCGTTAATTTTCTTATTAGCAGCTTTCTTTAAACAATTGATTTTTTCAGAATCTACAGTTTTCAGAATCAGTTAAATTGCTGTCTTTTATTGAATCGACAACTTTGCAGTTAGAAAAAGCTAAACTAGACCTAGAAAACATCCGATGTTTTTTTCTCGCCAACTTTTCAGATAAACCCTCCTCCTCATCATCATCGTAAACTAAAGTTTCATCGCTGTCATACCCACAGGCAGCCTCACATGGTTCCTTTGGTAATATGGAGTTTACATTTGGAAGTGAAGGGATAGAATGTGGAGACTGAAATTTTTTGTTAATTTTAGATTGGACGGTTTGCAAATCCCTAACATTGTAGCTTGTATCCTTTTCTTTTGCTACATCTTCCAGGAAAATATCTTCATTACTGCAGTCTAAATGCTCAACACTCCCACTTTCCAAATCCATGCTAGTCTGAACTCTTTCAGGATCTTTTGCAGTGGAATTTGATTTCAAATTGACATTGGGGGGAGTGCTACTTTTGTCATTACCTAGTATGTTTGAGGAAGAATTTGAGTCAGTAATGGAATGAAAATCTGAATGATCAATATTTGTTTCTGTAGATGAGATACTACTATGAAATAATGAATGGGTAAGATTTGAATCAGATTTCGGCACTACAACTTTTGGAGTAAGTTTTGCTTGTGGCTTCTTTTTCTTCGAAGGAATCGACTGATTACTAGATTGAGTATCGTGACTATCTTTCTCAGAGGTAATCTCACTGTCTCCCTCTCTTTCAAGTGTGAAATCGACTTTCTCTTTACGGTCATTTAAAATTGAAATACCTTTCTCTCTTGAATGTTTACAAACAAAAACTTCCAACTGACGACAATTGCTCCCTTCCGCGTCTTTTTCTACCATGGCACTTAGTTGTCTATCCAAAATTTGGCCATTTACAGACCTTTTAGAAGATTCCAAACTTTGAATCATTCTGTTCAGTTCTTCTACGTCTGGTTTGGTTTCTAAATAAACAAATGGTGAGTCTTTGTCATCGCTATCAATATCATCTTCAAAAGAATTTCTTTCTGGAATCAGAACAGGAGGTTGATGGTTTTCTAAATATTCTGAGACTACTGTTTTCTGATTCTCTTCTACAATATTTGGTGCTTCGTCTCCACACGAGCCTATTCTGCTCAACATGTGATCACCTTTACATTCTTTCACTGTGGACGGTGGTTTTGTTTTTGTTTTTTCGTAAGAAACTGCTTTTAACTTAGACTTAATCTTGTTTAGATGTTCAGGTGTAATGATCACACTTTTTTTCGCCAAAATGTCTTCTTTGAAATCCTCTGTCTTTTCAGGGTTGTTTTCTTTATTTGTGGGATCACATATTTCTGTTTTAATGAAGCCAACTTTACGAAGAGTTGAAAGATCTTTTCGATCAATTCGCCTGAGAGAGATGTTCGGTCTTTTCTTAAAGTAATGTGAAATACTGTTGTATAACAATTTATCATCAACCTTCCCATCAATGAAATTAAAACCTACACGTTTTAAATCTATTGTTACATGCTCAGATTTCGACACCTTACTAACATCTTTTGATTCGCATTTTACATGTAAGTCATTTATATCAACTTCACTTTTCGCAACATCTGAAGGTGGTGATTTTTCCTTCTCTTTAAATGGCTTTTTTGGCGTAAACATCTTTTGTCTTTCGTGATTCTGTTCAAATTTATGCCTTCTTGCTTTAATGAGAGAAAATTTGTCAATGAATGGATCAAAAACATCAAGATTTGTCTTCAAGCTCACATTTTCACGTCGTTTGCTTCTACACCCTGCCTTCCGTCCTCGTTTCTTTTGCTCCATTGTATACTGACCATTCCCACACGACCTAAATTTAATTTTAATCGAAGATTTGGTGTTCTGGACGGGTGGTAGAATATGTGTAGACTCAACCCAATAAATTCGCTTTTCGAGACCTTGACTTTTATTGATATTGTAGTAGAATGGATGTCGACAGCTTACAGGAGCGGGTGAAGAGGCACTGTCGTGGCCATCTGTGAACAACTTTTCCTTGTGTGTGTTGGAGTTTTTGTCGAACCACCAGTACTCATTTGGGCCCTGGAAAGACATCAAAAATCAAAATTCATTGTAAATAACTTTTTTTATCCGTCCGTATGTCCGTCTGTTACGCTTTGGGTAACCCATCTTTTATCCGCAACCAGTAAATGAAATTTTATGAGACTTTCACAGAATCTTTGTTACAAAGTGCCATAGTCAAAGTGCCATAGTGCACTTCCTTTTTTACTTTTTGTTCGGACGCATATTTTGGGTTTTCCCATAGCAAAACATAAACACTTCCATTCTTTCCATAATACTGAAGGATAACTAATGGCATATTTAACTTTTTGATCTGACACTTATTTTGGGTCTCCCAGAGCAAAACATGGACTTTGCCATTATAATCATAATCGGGGGGGGGGGGGGTGTCATTAAGTTAGCTCAGTGCTCATATAGTACCTCTAGTTGGTATTGTGTAGATAAAACTTGCATTGTGAAGTTTAGTACTCATGGTAGTGATACAATATGTTATATATTTCCAGGTAACTTTTCACTTAGATACCTCTGAAATATTAATGAAAATATTTATCATGTAAATGAATTTTAGACATTTACATAATATCATTTCATCAAAAGTATAAGCAAACGGATATATGATCTTAGTATATTTAATAGTCACGAGAAAATTTATGACATAAGATCGCTGATTTAATCCTCAGGAAATGAACTTTGTAGCCGGAAAGATATGTTTAACATGTAGTTAAAAAAGAGAGAATTTTTGTAACGGAAATATAGTTAATTACAAGCATTTTCTTCTTGTATTTTTTCTGTCTGAGAGAGAGAGAGAGAGAGAGAGAGAGATTCTTTAACGATGAAATCAATAAAAACAATTCAGTATTATAACTAAGGCATAACTACATGATCCGAAATTCACTAAGACGGTCGCTGTACATTGACCTCTTATCTTGTAAAGAAAATACTATGCCTACCTTACTTTTCTTGACACTAAAACTGAATAACATCTCAGTGTATGATATAACGGTGCTCACTGGATAGCGTGCGGTGCTTATACACGAAGGTATCGGGATGTTAGTTTATACTGCAAATCTTTACATGAAAAAACCAATGATGCTTCGACACGTTGGGTAGAGAATTGATAATGACTACAGAATATTGATCATTAAACCCAAGTCATTTCATTTATAACGTACTACCTTAGTTGTCATGAACGCCTCCATTGAGATAGAAAATGTGTGATATCCAGTGCAATAAATCTCTTCTATTCATAAATACAGTCTCAAGCAGAATGACTAAGATGTAAACAAACACAAGAAAATTAGCGACTTAGGGGGAGAGGAAGGAAGCTAGCGGTCATGTGACAACTCTCCGGCTTACAATCAATAGAGCCGCTAAACATGCAGAAGTCTGACACTTGATTAAAAACCAAGCTCACTGATGCCCCCTGTCTGAGCTGATTAGATCTGTATATCTAGTAACATAGCGTGCTACTATGAGTTGCTTTGTCACAAAACAATGTTAGAATTTTCTTTAAAAAGTAGAAAATATGATTTGAGGCGATAAAATTATAAGTCGTACAATGACACTGAGGACAGTATGGGATGACAACCTTTGATCCCACTATCTTATCTCAAATTGCTGTACACACAGTGGAAACGTGCATATTCCTCGTGCAATTTTCTTCTCCTTAGTACTAGTAACACGATGTGTGCATTTAAAGTATATTATAATTACATTGCTTATCAGAAACATCACACACAAAAAATCTTTTGTCACAGTAAATAGATACTTGACAGAACTCATGATAATTCTGACTCAAGTTAAGAAATTAAACCTTGAAACAGAAAAATTTTAAATGATAGTAAAATTTAAATGTCCGATGACGAATAAATTAACCTTGTTCATTGTTGTCTTCGAAACATTTTTAGGACTAAATTCAAATTTGTCTGAAGAAATATGACGATGCTGGCTTATATAAATAAAGTGTGCACAAGAATATCATTACCCGCTTTCAAAATCACTCAGTGTTTACTGCGAAACAAAAATACTAGGGTTAAAAATATTTCGTATCTATTAACAGAATTGGCATCGAGGTTACAAAAGGAATAAACACCAGATCTCCGATATTTTTTTCAAATGAAAGTCTTGCATGACTTGGTAAAAAGTAAATCGAACAGACCTTGCTAATGGAGGGGTATGGTGGGTAGTTGGAATAAAACATTTAAAAAATCATGATCTGATAATATTCCTTGAACTTGTAAGATTTGTAGATTAATTTGATCCGCATTTGAGAAATGCATTTCATTACAGATAACAATGCAGTTCACGTAAACAGGATATTCGGTCAACCATTCTATACATTATGGTGTCCGGATAGGACCACTTGCTAAAGCTGAACAACGCGATCAGAAAAACATGCCATCGCGCTAACACACGACACGCCATCACGCTTTCAAACATGTTGTCGCGCTAACACACAAAACACAATCAGGCTAACACGCTTTCAAACAACACACTGTGGTGCTAACACACAACACGCCATCACGCTTGTAAAAATAAACACGTTTTCAAACAACACGCTGTCACGCTAACACAACACGCCATCGCGATCACACGCTTTCAAGGAACACGCCGTCGCGATCACACGCTTTCAAGCAACACGCCGTCGCGCTAACAAACAACACGAAACCTTGAAAGCGTGACAGCATGTTTTGTTCACTACTGTGATAGCGCGACGGCGAATTGTGTGTAAGCGTGATGGCGTGATGTGTGCTTCTTTTTCTGATCGAGATTTCAGCCTTTTCAAAGGCCCGTTGCGGACACCATAATATGTACACATATATATGCAGCAAAATTACGTACAAAATTTAAAATAGTAAACTTTTACATGAATCAAAATACGAATATTCCATAAACATTAAGATTTCTTCTTGTTTAATTAATTTGATCGTATGCCTACCTCTTTCACGCCTTTTATGACATCACTAGCCAGTAGCATTTGTTATGAACACTTGACAGACTGCAATATTACTAACACTTTTCTAAAATGACAACGCGATGTCCATCAAGCACACAACAACCTAGATTATACGATAACTGACCGAGAGACAATAAATATCACAAGACCATAGATTAAATCTAGAATTTATTTTGTTTACAATATTTCTATACATGTATAATTAAGTCCCCTTTTGTGTCAAGTTAGTATCTTTTTTCTTAAACGTTTATTGACAAACAATCAATAAGCAAACATTTTCACAAATTGTGTCAAATTTTATTTAATCGTCGTATGAAATGCTTAGGCTATCTCTTCATCTCAAAGGTCAATTGAAATTTAAAGAGTCCATTGACTCGCCCTGAGTCATTGTAGTGCAGTGTAGTGTAGTTAATTTGAGACTGAGAAGATACATGTAGTTGCATTACTCAGATCTTGGTAAGCTTATTGTTCCCAATCGGAGTATGGAGACATTTTCTATATTCATTTTCGGTCATTTTCCACCTTAACTCTTTTTTGGGGGTATTTTTTTGAAAATTTCAATGTATATGTTGACGAGGAGGAGGGGAAAAGAAAAAAATATCTTGTCCTGGAATATAAAAAAAAGTTTTGAGTCGGGCCATTTTTAGTCAGTTGGTCGGGAGAGGGCAACCAAACAGTTTTTAAAGATGGCCTTACATACTATCAGGGACCTATGATACTACGTCATGTGACGTTACAGTGCAGTACGAGTCGGATCAAAGTTGTAAGTGTAGGATTAACCAAAGTGTGTGAATTTCCGCACGCCCTAACGGTCAAACCGTAAAACAACTTACATATCATATTTAATTTTATTTTTTTTCTGTTAGATTGTGAAATTCCAACCCTGGGGCCAAGATTTTACTTTCTCACAAACCCTAACAGATTATAATCAGACCTTGCATCAATTACTTTGAAATGTAATTTAATGCATTAACTAGCAAATAATTCCAATCTTCATTTTATCTATTGATTTCCTGTGTTTTGATTGGACGAGAACACGTTCCAGAAAATTTTTACACATCGATAAATTCTTTCAATCAGAACTACTTTCTTGATGACACTACCAGGTTATCGTATAAACAATGAAAGCAGTTATTTCTGGGTCTGTTCTGGCTAAATAATGAATACAAGAAACTTTAAATTTAATTAGGGCTTAAACAAAACTGGCAACTAGACTGCCTAACTGATGGACGCCGTGAAAATGTTTATGTCACTGTCCGATCACGAGTGTGAATTTTAAAAATCGCTGTCTCAACGTTCATACGTAGAAAATAAGCTCAGTCTGTATCGTTTTGACAGGGAAAAAAGAAACGTACCTCAAACTCTTGCCCTATTAGCATCAAATTCATATTTACTTTCTATATTGTTCCTCAATATTTGAATAAACAAGTGCAAATTGAAGGCGTCGTCGGTCTGCAACTTTCGCTATGAGAGTTGTTGTTTATGTCAACATGGTCATGGTCAAAGACGAACTATTCTGAAGTAAACTCGTAATTACGATATTTGTTGACTTAAACAACATTCGATTAGTTGTTATAAGTTTATTTATCGATTGTTTTGACAATTTAAGTTGAACTCTATCGAAATTCATCTCGATTACGTTCCTTTACGGTAAAATGTATTCCTACGCCGTCCAGAAATAACAGATTGTATGGAGGCCTCAAAGAGAAATAATTTAAATATTTTTAAAAATTCGATATTGGAATTATAAGAATTAAACGTTCTTTTTGAAAAATTTATCGATGTGTAAATGACATTTTACTCACAAACTTAACATAAAAGTGCTTCGCACTTTTATTTAGTTTGTGAGTAAAATGTCAAGAGTTTACACATCGATAAATTTTTCAAAAAGAACGTTTAATCCTATAATAATTTGGAATTTTTACCATTACCATTACTGTAATATAGAAAAGAAATTGAATAAATTATTACCATTACTTGGTAGATGGTAGTTAAAATCCCTTTTTGGACAAAGTTCATGTAAATGTTAATAACTCTCCATAGTTGATCATAAAAGTGGGTAAAACACAGTTGTAATGTAGTAGTTTTGTTAGACCCCATTATTAGATTAAATAAAAATTTTTTTCATTAATAGATTCAATATTCGAACACATGGAGATTAATAAACAAAATGTAAATAAAATATAATTAAAAAGTAATGGTTATGATTGACATTTTTTAAAAAGTAGTTCATTACACTACCATTACTTGTGATTAGGGTCCAATAGACATTACATTCCATTACTTTGAAAAAATGTAATGATTATAATGCATTACCATAACATATTACTCTTACCCAAGGTCTGACCATAATTTGTATTGTTATCGACCATTTTAAGTTTCTGTTCTTATTTCACAACAAAAATTAAATCAACAACTAAACTTACCGTTGTGTCTGACATTTTGTGTGTCTATATCATCTGTAGAGTGTTTACTGACGTCATCAGTTAAAATGACGCCAACTTTAAGAAAATGACATCACGATACAAGATGATATTAATAGTAATTAGACTTCAAAAATATGTATATTTGATAGCCTTTACATGTACATTGTAGGTAGTCCAACAAATATAAATATAGACAAACAGGAAACAGAAATAAATTTGTTTGATTTTTTTGCATGAATCTATCAATCATCTTATATATTAATTTTCTTTAAAGCTGATAAAATGAAATGTCGGTAAATCACTAGGGCTTACTTATGCATGTAACTAAAATACCTACTACCGATGTATTTGCGAATAAGAACTATAGGTTTTTCATGATTTAAAGAAATATATACTAAAGGCTTTTTTTACTTACATGCATCTAAAATGAGGCCAAAGTGAAGACAAGCACTAGACTTTAAAAAAACAGAAACGTCGCTTAAACCCTTGTCCTAAAACGCAGAATGTATAAGTTGATTCAGTATAAGATGACCTTTCAACAAAGACAAACCAAGCGTCAGAAAATAGAATACCAGTGTTATACAATACATACTTTTCTCGCATGAGGAACAGAATTCAATGCAGTCAAAAACCAGTTTAAAAAACGACGTAATTCATGCCATTATACACATAAAAAAGGGCGAAATAAAATGAGTATCAAGGTATTCAGTGTAAATCTAATCGCAGTATTGTCCGTCAAAGCAAAACAAAATTATCAAGTGGAAACTTGTCTCAGTTTCACCGAGTGTTTTTTAAATTTGAAAAAAAAGAAATAAGTTAATTGTCTATGGATCGTTACAGTTATCTAAGTCCCATTAAACACGTTTTAATGTTCTGAACAATTCCTAGTTATTTTCTTTTTTCTTCTCCTTTGCAAAGGGACTATTATATTCATAATTTGGGTTGTGTGACGAAGAAACGGACGCGGTCCTTCAATAAATCATATGGAGATAACGAACAGTATTCAAGATGACCTCCAAAACATCATTGGTGGGATCAGGTGCCATGGAGAAGTGAGCATCCCCTACCGACCGGTCATACCCGCCGTATGTTCCTTATCATGATCGGGAAATAACGGAAATATCCGTCGTCAATTCAGTGTGTAAATAATGGACTAACAAGTAGCATGGAAAACGTCAGTCAGCATTTGACTCAATGATAAATTGTATTTGTTGACAAGGTCATTGTAACGACTATATAACTTACGAAATGATGACATAAAACGAGACCGCTGAAATTCTTGATTCATCAACTTGTTTGTTAATAGATTCTTAACCTCAGTTTAGAAATTGTTCATACGCAGAGCATGTTCTTGCGTATCGAATCAACTGAGATATATAAACTCCGTATGCAGGTGATGAAGGTATATTGCTGCAGAAGTAAGGAATGTTGACTATAGAAAAGTTAAAGTCATCCGTTTATCATAGAGAATGGTTGTTAGATTACCATTAACGTCTTTTTCAAGTAAAATATCCAAATATGAAAAAGATGTGTCAGACTCTTTGGTATCTATTATCTCAAGCTCACCAGAACTTGTCGTATCGACATTAGAATGGCAATTATCATTGATAATTGACAATACGTTGTCGATATATTCAAATGTCGAGTTGAAGGCTACAGGAAGTGTTTTTCTTCTTTTCACGCATACGATTTTGGCCAAATTCTACTTCATATGAATATAAAAATAGATCTGCTTAAAATGGGGCGCAACTGGTACCAATAGGAATTCCAATAGATTGTTGGAAGACTTGGTCTCCAAAAACAACGTAGATATTGTCAATCAGAAACTCAAGCATCATTTTGGTGTCAACTTCAGAGTACTTGTGTGTACAATCATAATGTTTTTTAAGAAAATAATATTGCAAATGACCAATCAAATGACATATATTTTTGTCAACTAAAATGAAAGATGTTCAAAAATTGACAAATATGCATATTGTTGATTATTTTTTTTCAAGTAAAATCTTAAAACATAAAGTTATTATTTGCTTATTCAAATATAACCAAAAACTGTTTTCTTCATGTTTGTTTTTCTTCATTTTTTCCCTGTAATTATTGTAAAATTTTTTAAAGAAAAGATTTTGGGGAATCTTTAACATTTGAATCATTCATATAAACCTATGTTGTACGTTAGCAAGAATGAATTTACAGGTATCAAATCCTAGAACTAATTTGAGACTATAGAACTTGGTCATTAGATGTCTTTTACTATGCTTCTGCCAAATCTCTCTTCGACTTGGAAAAAAGATACGGAACAAAAGAGAGAGGCTTTTCACATGTAGGGCATTGTGGAAAAAATATTGAAAGGAAATGATAATACAATGTTGAGGAAATTTTTTTGTTAAATGACACCAATTGAAATTTCTATGAGTCTTTGCAGAAGATTCAACAGGAAATGAATTTAACACTTCCATAAATACTTAACCCAAATAATATTGTACTAATTATTTAATTATTTCCGTCGTAGTTCTTAAAAGTGTGCAAGTATTCCATTTCAAAAACAGGAAAAATAGATTATACTCGACAAAAAGCAAAAGAGGTTTCGTATGAACTTACCTTAGCTTTGGGAGTTTGTTTAATGTTAAAAACTCTTGTTTTCTTCATTTCTTGGAATCATTTTGATAAAGCAAATCAACATCCTTAAAAATATGCCTTTATCATACAATTATTTATTTAAATGGAAATCCCCGGCCTTTTCCTTCTTTATCTCTATTTTTGGTGAAGGGGATTTCCGAGGTACATATAAGGAGAATGGCAATCTCAAAGATAAACGTCCCCCAGTGTAGTGCAGCGGCCTGAACATTCATAGTTTTTTTAACTTTCGCGATAATATTACAGGAATATTATAATTTCGTATGAAATGAGGAAGGGGATCGGACTTTATGTAGAATATTTATCAGAACATTTTAAAATATTTCTTTCACAATTAAGAATCTAATAATTTCTAACTAAAAACTTATTTGAAAGGATGACTTTATTACTTAACTTATTTAATTGAAACATTTAACTGCTAAATTAATAATTTATTTATTAAATGATATGAAATCATTTTTAATATATCTGCATGGAAAAATGAATACAATGGACAGTGATAAATCTCAAAATATGTTGAAAGAGTACAAATTAGTTAACACAGCATAAAACATGGGCCCTAAAAACCAAAGAGGTTAGAACCATCCCCTGTTGACCGGCCAAATCTGCGAAGAACCCTATGTATCGACTAGATGGTCCAAGTAATCTTTAGTGAATAAAAAGAGTGGTCTAACTCTTGTTCTAAAACATGTTTGTCAAAACAAGACCAAATGATAGGGTGCATTTGCAAAAAAGTTCATTATATTGACCGTAGAAATTTGTTTCGTGTGTTTGTTTAAACAATAAAATGCTTTTTTGTTATAAGTACGAAATTAAAGCCAGCGCTCCGTAGCAATTTGTTCTCACTTCAAATAAGTCGTTGAAATTCCTGTAACATCAACTTAATTAGAAGTAGCCTGTCTCGCTTTTAAAAATTGATTGCACTCAACGCATATACTTTTGCATACCGAATAATAACATAATCACCATATTCAGGTTATAAATTACAACATAATGGAAAATTTGCTAGCTTCAATGGAGTTAGGCACTCATGTTTTAAGAAGACAAAAACGTCAAAGTTACATTGTTTTCTAAGCAGTGTTGTAAACATGATTCAACGAAGAACCAACGATATTCGTTGAGTCCCAAAAAAAAAAAAATCACAACAAAGTAGTGTTAAGAAATAAATGAAACATGCCTTATTTTAACGTTTAATTTAAAGAGATTTTGACTTCAGATATACATGTAGATACTTAACAGTTTCAATTTTGCAAAAAAGGCAGTAGAAGGCCAAAGAACACAAAAATGTATGTTTGTCTTTTCAACACTCCATACATTCATTTCTCGCGATTAAAATCAATACGTTTGACTGCATATTCAAAAACAATGGAACACCTAAATTTTTACTTTTCTTGTCATTGATCATTTAAAAACAATTTTGTTAAAAACATTCTGATTGTTCACACAAGCACTCTGAAGTTAATATCAAAACACACTTGAGTTTTTAATTAACATTATCTATGTTGTTTAAGCAAATAGATCCTTCAACAATCTTTTCTATGGGAATCAATTGTATTTAAAGCAAATTGATTTTTTTAAACTTGAACATGAGAGGAAGACAAAATACGTGCTGGGTCTCTTTACTCGACATTTAGATATAACGACGACGTATTTTCAAATAACATTCGTTACTTTTAGTATTATGTCAACTCGATATATCCCAATAAAAGATACCACAGAGTCTGACACATCTATTTCATATTTGCATATTACAATTTTACCAGGAAAGGCGATTTTGGTAACCGAAGTCCAACACTTTATGGTAAACGTGATGGCTTCAACTTTTCTATTGTTAACTTCCCATATTTATTTGCAGTAATATACCCCTATCACTAGTATATAGGGTTTATGTCTTTCAGATGAGTCGAACGCAAAGCATGCTCTGTGCACGAACAATTCCTTAAATGAAGCAAGATTGTCAAAATCAGCTATTGACAAACAAGTTGACAAAACAAGAATATCAACAATCTCCTTCAAAGTCATCATTCGAGATTTTTATGGTCAATACAACGACCGTTTCAGCAAATACAATCTATCTTCTTTATAAGCCAAATGGTGACTGGCGTTCTTCTTACATTCTTAGTGTAAGGCTATTATTTACACATATAATTGTCTATGGATTGTTCCGTTTTCCGATCATGACAAGCGGCGAATGTGACCGGTTGATTACTCCTCGATGGATCTAATCGCATATGTGATGTTTAGAGAGGTCCCTGTTTGCTTTGCTCCCGTTGTGGACATTTTAACTTGATAACTGTTAGATATCTCTATAACAAATCTTTTGAAACAAAAGATTTGTTATTCTAACATTATCTTTCATTTTAATGTAATATTAAATCTTCTATCCAGACTTTTTTCACAACTCACTTAATATTGACAGTTGTGAAGGAGAAGCTTCAGGAATATTGAGTAAAGTTTTTGTAAATCATATGTGGATACTTCCAAGGAACATTTTAAAAATTTGAAATCACAAAATTTTACAAAAATTCATAAAATCAAACCGTTCAATTTTTCAATTTAAACAACCATTCCTCATGACAAATTAAAGTCAAAGATTTTTGACATCATAAACATCAGATTTTTTGTCTCTGGTCATTTGCAAAAAAAAAAAAAATTGTGATAAAAAATTGATTTAATATTCAAGTACCCTGAATTCATTTTAAAAAGATCTTAAGTTTCTGATTGACAATCTCTGTGTAGCTTTAGAAGCTTAGATATTTCATCAATCTGTCGGATTTCCAATGGGTAGCAAATGAGCCGATTCAGCAGACCTTTTTTTTTTTTAATACGAAGTATAACTTATTCCAAACATTATACAGGAAAAGAAGAAAGGCTTGTGATATGTATTAATCTTAACACAAGTACAAATCTCTCTAATATTGTGCGATTGCTGGGCAACAAGATATTTTGAAGTTGTGGCTAAATTTAAGACTTTGTTTAAAGATGGATTCAGACTTCATTTATGCTTTTGATCACAATCTTTTCTGAAGGTCACAAAATTTTTCTGTAATAAACTACCCTTACCCCTTAGCTTGGATGAATTTTAAAAAGTCGACATGACTTAAAAAGAGCTAACGGTTTAATATGATGTGATTCAATGTCTTCTTTTGTAAATGTATATAGGTCAGAGTCGTCTAAAAGAGTAAAAACTACTCAATTGCTTGAAGATGTGATACTGCAAAACCGTTTATTAAAGTGTATATTTTTTAATTACAAGCTTTCTATTCAAGGACACTGATCAAGGTCATATTGTGATGATGAGGCAAGGGTTCAGTGAGGGGTATTCCAAATCTGTTTTGTTGGCTAGGTTTCATTCTGTAAGTTGTAAGTGGCAATGTTAAAGGTGTGATAAGGTCCGATTCAATCATAACTAGCCCAGATAAAACCAATCCCTCACTATTAACTTACTAACCTCTTTCTGAATGGTTATAAACGAAACGTTTCTACGCTTGCGAAACACTCAAGTTAAATTACAAAATGAATGAATATGTGACTAAAATTCAAGACAATTCTTGGGAAACTTATTATAAAAATTATAGAGAGAATATACATAAATTACGGAAATATGTCTTATTTTTCATTATTCATACAGGTACTTACATATTACTGAAGAGAATGGCCGTTTAACTCTAGGTGGTGGAGAACGGTAACCGGGGAGTTCAGTAGATAAGCGACTAAATATAGATGTTTTGTACATAATAATGCAGACAGAAAACGTGCTTTGTATGAACCTTTAAAAACGCCAGCTTTGGCACAGGTTCAATCTGATTTTATCTGTACAGCATGATTCAACGGAATGTCGACACACATTCTACGTGATCATATGTTTACTACAAGATAAGACAATATATGTCTTCATAATTATTTATAATTTGGGAACAGACTATATTTCTCAAATGAAATGCATACCTACTTATCCGGAACATAGAACGCTGAGTTAATAACAAAAAGGCGGTCACGCGATTATAATGTTTGTTTAAATGCCTTTGTAATGCCCTCATTCGTAATCAGTAAAAAAAAAACCTACTTTCGTTTTCGAGCAGTTAAAGGAAGAGCTTGCTATAGAAGGTTTGTTGAAGGATGTGGGAACCAATATGTATACTCAACAGGTCAGTTTTTATACTTATGTAGCAAGTATCAATGAATTATTTTTTAGGAGAATTCCTAATTCTTAAGAAAGGTTAATGAACTTGTGTCAGATTATTTGTATACGTATTTCAACTTTCAGTTTCGAAATATGTACTTATATAAATACAAAAAAATAATTAAGTCCTGGTAAAATCGTTTTGTTTAAAGTTCAGGGAAATTGATATCATTATAAAAAATATTTACGGTTTTTCAGACGTAAGACCTTTTTTCAATGATTTCATTAAGCTCACTGGAGTCGTTATTAGATTCATACACTGACCATCATACAAATGGGCAGGGAACAAAAGCTAATATCAAGGAAGCCCAATTTTTAAAAGTTAAACATGGCCTTTGCTTTACTTTTCAGAACCTTATACCTTGGTTAGTTGATATTTAAAACTTAACTTTCTTACCTCTTGTTGTGTAACACTTCAAAATGGCGGCGACCCTTGCTCTTCTCGCTGCGCCATAACCTCATTTACACAACACGTAGGCAGTCTTGGTTTTATTTCCTTATTGTTGTCAAACGCTTCCTGTTTAGAGTATTTTTTGAAAACTCGTTCCAATTTTTTTGTTGAAATTTTGTACTAAAAATGGACAAAACATTTGCATAATCTAAAACATTTTATTTCATATAGCTGACCGCTTGTTCCTACTTGCAGGGAATTGCAGAGAATCTTTGTGCACACAATTGAAGAGAATATGTCCTCTTTAAACAATTAAAAAATGCATGTATTTTTAATTAAATGATATATAACATCACTGATAAGATTAGAGAAATTGTTCAATTTTCCCCAGTTTTTATAAACCAGATCATACATGTACATTGCAATTTATAAAATAAATAATCTTTCATTCAGAACGAAAACAAAGTTTTCTCAAAATGATTATTCCAAATTCCATAAAAACAAGGAACACACTCATTATATACCAAGTGGCCAAATCCTTAATCATCACAAGACTGTTTTTCAGATAAGTTGTTTTTCATAGAGGACAAAGACGTTAAGAGTACACAGGAAGGAAACACCAGATGAAACAGTCACACCAAGTGAGACTTAGTTTCCAAGCTGATAAATAGTTCGGTATACTCATAAAATTCATAATGTAAACTTACCCGGTATGTCTCGTATTTGTTTTCTAAGCTTGTAAGTGTTAGCCATGCTGATAATTGTTCATGATATTCTTTATAAAAATATTAAACACGCCCACTATTATATTACATATACAGGTGAAAATGCTGGCCTTGGATTGAGAAGGCACCTCATTTAATAGAAACGGTTGAATGTTTTTTTTATAGTTAGGAGTTGTAGCTTGTTAGACAGCTATAACTCTGCAGTTTAATGTTGCAAATTTTAAGAAAACCGCACTACTTTTCAAAAAAATGTTATTCTTTCTAGATATTAAACTCAGTAGACCATCTCTATTCTTGGATTCTTGTTAGGATTCTGAAAACATTAAAAGCTGGCAACTTGTTTATTTAATTTGCAAACTTGAAAGGTTAAGATAACTAATCGTGATTAGTCTTTTATATATTACAGACATTGGGAATCAAATTCATGACAAAACACGGATCAAGGAAAACACTTGCGGTAGGATCAGGTGCCAAGGCGGAGTAAGCATCCCTTACATTCATTATGGGTACAATGATAGGTGGTCGGATTTCTCCAAAGTCAAATGCAGCATTCAACAAAGGCCTAACAATTGGTATACAAAACGTCAGTTAAATTTGACAAATGGTAGGGTTTAATTACAAAAAAAAAATCATTATAACGATCATAGAGTTTTCTTAATGCTGAATCTTAAACGAGCTTGGTCTAATCTTTTTAACAAAATTCATTTCTAAAAAGCTTGCTTCTGTGATAAAATTGGTCTTTCTAAGAGCATGCTCTTGCGTACCGAATCTGTCGGAAGACATAATCACTACATTTTGGTGAAGTAGGAATATTACAGAAAGCTGAAAATGGAATTGCTAAGTCAGCCCGTTCGTCATACAGTTTATTTATCAGTTGTTCATTATTGTCTATTATCAATCAACCATCCAAATATCAAACAGATATAAATGCATCTGAATGCTTTTTTTTTTCAAATTTTGAGTTCATTTGGAAATGTCAAATCGATATATGAATGAAAGAGGAGAAGATGACTAACAGTGATCTATCCTAAGAAATCTATTTACAATAAACATCTGCGAATAGGGCATGAAACACAGATTCTTGGAAATTTCTGATTTTGAAGACTCTTATCTGAGAATCTATTGGAATTCCCATGGGTACCAATTGCGCTCCGTTATTAGAAGACCTAATTTTGTATTCATATGAAGCAGAATTTGTGCAAAATCTTATGCGTGAAAAAAAACTTACTGTGGCCTTCAACTCAACATTTAGAAATATCGACGACGCATTGTCAATGAACAATTGTAATTTCCATTCCTTTGTCAAAACGATAAATCCTGGTGAGCTTGAGATAAATGATACCATAGAATCTGACACATCTGTTTCATACTTGGATATTCTACTTGAAAAAGACGTTAAAGTTAATCTAACAGCCAAGGTCTATGATAAACGTGATGACTTTAACCTTTTTTTTGTCGTCAATTTCCCTTATTTATGCAGCAATATACCATCATCACCTGTATCTGGAGTTTATATATCTCATCTGATTCTATACACAAGAGCATGCTCTGCGTATGAACAATTTCTAAAACGTAAATTATTGACAAACAAGTAGATGAAGAAAGAATATCAGTAGTCTCGTTTAAAGTCATCATTTCGTAAGTTCTATGGTCGATACAATGACCTTGTCAGCAAATACAATTTATCATTGAGTCAAATGCTGACTGACCTTTTTCATACTAATTGTTAGTCCATTATTTTTTATAATTGATTGACGACGGATTTTTCCGTTATTTCCCGATCATGACAAGGAGCACACGTGACCCGTCGGCAGGGGATGCTCATCTCTCCATGGCACCTGATCCCACCTCTGATGTTTTGGAGGTCCGTGTTTGCTCTGCTCGCTCCTATTTTGTATTGTTTTATGGACTTTGATATCGAATACTGTTCGTTATCTCCATATCCTTCATCATTATAAAATGAACTGCAAGTGTAAGTTTAATTTTCGAGATTAGAGTTAAACTTAAGTTCTTACAAGCTGTGTCAGCATGTCCGTAACATATTGTGTATGTGGTCTTTCTAATTCCTGATCGCCTCCAAATCATTATAAAGAATAGCTGGTTCACATATAGCCTTAAAAATTTCTAATAAGATTTCTTTTTATTTTTAAATTATTTAATCAAATCGTACAAAATATTCAGATCTTTCTTTTTATATTTTGTTCAACGCCTTGCATAGTTTTTAACAGAATTCATGTTAAAAAATAAAGTTCAGTCTTCAGTTGAAGATCGGAACTCCTCGTATTCAGGACTTTTTAAGAAGGTGGCTTTCAGGTCCTGAATTTCAACAATGTTGACATCACAAGATATGATGTATTCAACGAAACTGTGGTTGAAAGAAGGAAAGTGCAAGAACCCTTAACGTAAGAAGATTTTTAGTTTAGATTTTCAATATCTTGCTAGGCACTGTAAGGTATGTTTACTGAAATGTTTGGATGAAATTTGTTAATGAAAGTATTATTTACAGATAAAACTTTCCGTCTTTACATCATAATATTGGATCTGCAAACTTTTTTCTCTTATAGAAGTCTTTCAATAAATTCTGCATCATAGAAATATGAAAACAGATCGACTTCAAAGGAGCAGAATTAGTGCTCAAGGAAATTCCAGCAGATTTTTGAAAAACTGGCCTGGGGGCCATAAAACTTAGACGAGATCTCTTCTGATATCAGTCTCACTTTTCCGCTATATTATTTCTTTTGGTAAAAGTGAGCACGTTTTTGGCTCCAGGCATGGTCTCAAAAAACTCCATCAATATTTATTATATTTGATTTTTCATTATCTAGCCGATGTACTGGCGTTTTGATTAACTTTCGTCTGGTTCTCAAGCTTTTCGAAATACATGTCTAATAATCATGCAGCGGTTATTTTTATAAAAAGATGTAAGACTGCTTTTGCTACCTCATTGTCTTTGAACACATCATAGCCTCTATTATAGCATATTTATTTTTTTCTTTAAAAGCAACCTGCAGTTAACCCTGCTGCGTAAACCATCTACACGTGGAGAAATTATTCTTAAACTAAAAAGCCATATAAAATACAATTGTGAAAATATATACCCCTGGGCATGTACACATTTCTTTTAAAAGGTAACGAGAATCTCGGAATTCATTGTTCTGTCACCTGCAACAGGCAAAAATATAGTTCACTCATACATCTAGTACTTTCTTTTTCCCCAAATGTGTGCATGTTAGTTATAAAAGTTTTATCATCAGACAAAAGAATTTTGAAAAAATAGATTCTTTTTTAAATCATATAGTCTCTAGAATAATATTGAGAATCCTATAAGTGCAAATTAAAAGCTGCTTGACTGCTTGAAAAACAAGAGGCTACTGGTAGTAAGTTCAACTATGATACCAGCTGTCTTCTTCACTCTCGGAAACTTCTTAAGAAATTTTTATCACGGCCATTTGGGTAGTGCAGATTAAAGTTGCTATTTAATACATGTCTTTGCTCGAATGATGCGTATTTTATAATACTCGGAAACCTGATATTCCACCTTTTGAATAATGTCACACGCACATTTGAAACACAGTAGATCGTAAGTAACCACAAAAACATTGCTTCATGGTTTGGGCATTATTTAATTGGCATTGTGTAGATTTTATCGCTTTTCAAAGGAAAGATCACTTGCATGCATCTGGAATTTTATGAAAGAATTGATGCTATGACTTTGCATTATTTGCAATGCAAGATGTAAACTAACTCCTGAATTTACATGCCCCATTTAAGTCAACATCTTTCCAAAAATAAGATGTTATTATCATGAAAACTATTTGACAAACAACTGTTTTAGATTGACAAACAAGATGCATTTTACATCGTAAACGTTCCTTATTTATGTAATAATAATGAACTATCGCCAGCTTATGATGTAGATGTCCCCTAACTTATTTGCTACTGGAAAGCTTGATCTGAGTACGTACAAACAATTTAAAAGTGAAACTTTTTTTGACTAAGCAATGTACCAATAATCAAGTTTTAGGACTCACGGCGGGCGTTACCGGTCAACATAGGATGATTTATCCCCCAGGGCACCTGATCCCACATTGAAATTTCAATGGGTCCGTGTTTTCAGCCTCTTCACATATTTGTATTGTTTACAGATATTTTGAGATAGATCATTGTTCGTTATTTTCACCTATATTATCTTTCACTATAATTATAGTTCATGTATAATTAGTAAACCTCGTAATACCATATTTATATAAGAAAAAGTATAGGTGTATTCAACTAACATTTAGATGTGTTGCATGTTAAAATACAAGAGGTTGCGATTGCATTTTTGCAGCCAATAAATACGTCATAAATGTTTACCTTTTTTCAATAAAACATAAACAAGACAGTCATATATATGTATTTTTATGCATATACAGCAGAATATGTAATACAAAGAAAAAAAAATTTTTATTAAAAAAGCATGTTCATTTGGCGTAAACGTAATTGTTGTTTTTATTCTTCCCCTGAGTAAGATCATTTACAAAGAAGTACCAATTTGAGTAATATAAAAATAATTCAAGTTATCTTGCAAAGATTAAGCAGAGTATTTTATTTATTGTTGCATGAACTTTTGAGTATTTAAACCGTTTGTTACCTCGACAATTTATTTATAATTTTCTTTACTTATGATTAAATTCATGTTGATCATAGGCTTGAACAGATGTGATATATCTGTCACTGTCACATGTGAAATACATGCTAAAGATCTATAAAAATTTTATACCTAGCTGTAAACCGTACATATTTTAACCGGTTTATTTTTTAGAAAGATTTGTCTTGAAATCATGCATAATAAATATTTTATAAATTTATAACGATATTAAATAATCAAAGCATTCAATGATGTATTGTTATATCATTCCTCACTATGGTGCATTGAAGATGCCTAGTTAAGATCTAACATAGGAGCGAAGCATGGATTTGGAATTGTACTTATTGTCTGATTGAATTTAACAAAAATGTTGGATAATTCGTGAACCGTGATTAGGCCTGTGTTGCACGCAAATGCATAACTGGTTCATAACTATGCATTGTATTTATTATGACACACTGTTTGAGATATGTTATTTCATGAATAGCTTTTTCTTTTATTTATGTTGAGGGAATGAATTCACGTTAAATTAATTTAGTTTATTCCTGTTTTTAATGACATTTCCATGACAAGTATCAATAAAATATTGTGCATCTATAAGCTTTTTTGTGTTTTTTATTCTGAAAAAGTTTATATTTTCTTGTTTTCTTTTAACATTTAAAAATTCTACATTCTATATATGTTCTATGCGATAGCTACAATATTCATCAATTTTTCTTTTGTTAATTTATGTGAAAAAAATATTGAAGGGTCTTCATAAAAGCTTGATATTTTTAAATGAAAAAAGTGAGTTTTGAGGAATAGGATTTTCGATGTAATGTTTCAAAAGATTAAATTCATTAAATTGAGATCTTTTAGTCACATTAAAACTATTGTAAATAATTTTTGTGCATTCTATAATAATCTGATAAGGATAATTCATTTTACACGATTTTCATTTTTATATCCACTCAAAACATTCAATTTATTGCAAAAATATTCTAAAAGCGACACTGGAATCAGCCTTTGCTTTTATGAGTAAAAGACGTTAAAATAGCATCCATCCTTTTTGAGTCTTCACGAATGATTGGATTGTCTCAGAGTGAAACCGACATACCTGTCTGCGTCCTTGTGTTCCTTGTCACAATCGAATAAAAGGAGAAGTTCTACAGACGTAACATAATGAAAATAATGGTCAAACAAATCTATGAAAAACGTCATTAAACGTCATGTGTTTTGTTTGCTAACAAGGTCATTATGTTAACTACTTTATATAGTTTGTGAAATAATAACTTTACGCGAGACTTAAATCTTAGTATCACTTTTTTCTGTCAATAGTTTTTCTTGTTCAAGAAATTGTTTATATGTAGAACACGCTCGTTTATCGAATCAACTTGGAGAAAACTCTTTGTGCAAGTGATATTGCTTCGTTATTAAGGGAAGTTGGTGAAAGAAGTTGAAGACATCTTATTAATCTGAAATTAAAGTGACATTAATTGTTTCTTACACATATATCCAAATATGATGCTAATATGATAGAATTTGTGATGTAAAATTTCCCGTTAAAGGGGGCGCATAGAATCAACGGAAAAATGAAAATAAATATAACTTATTCATAAAATCAAAGCTGATATATCCATTGAAGCATGGAGAAAATAAACAGTTACCATGCTCAAAATTTTTTTTGAAACAATACAACTTTGGAGCAGAGCAAACACGGACGTCCGTTCCAAATACATCAAAGTAGGCATTATGTGCCATGAATAATTATGCATCTTTTCATGACTGGTCTTACCAGAGTTGTGAACCTTGTGATGACTGGGCTAACGGGAAAAAGCGTAGTCAATTCCCTGTGATAATTTCCTAGTATAATAGTAGTCTCTAACAATTTGTATAAAAGCATGTCATCATTCGAATGATAGTTGGATTTCTTGATAAGTTCATTGTATCCGCCATATAATCAAAAATGATGACTTTCAATGAGACTGTTGATTTTCGTGTTTTATCAATTTATTTGTAAGTAGCTTGTCTCGTTTTAATTCGTAATTGCTCGTATATAGAGCAAGTTCTTGCGTATGAAATTAACTGTGAAGCATAAACGACATAGGCAGGTAATAAAAGTTCATTAATTGCTTGTAGAATCTTGCAGCATCCTATTAAAATAGTTCTTTTGAAGATTACCGATCACAGGGTATGTAAATTTACGATTATAATTTCTTATTGAAATAGCAGTTGTCTTTTATGTTTAAAAAAACTGGTCTATAATTTATCGAAAGGAATGGTTTGATAAAATGATCGAAGAAAAGCTAGTTTTGGTACAGGTATAACATTTTATTCCAAACATATTATATAGTACTAGTATTCCTGGAGTTTTTCATTTACAGGAGTTAATATTTTGCTGAGGAGTTGAGAGAGAAGATCTCGGGAACAGCTGTCTCCTAGTTTTTTAAACGGATCAATAAAATAAAAAAAAAAATAATCAATTAATATTTGTAGACAGAATAATTACATTTGTAGACAGCAGTCTTGTAATGTTAATTCTTAATGTTCAGTGAGAATGAGAATATCTCTTGGGATTATACAAATTTACATTTACATAAGCTTCCTGTTAACTAAATGAGTTATTTAATGTACAAATGCAATGTATTAACTGTGAAGTTTCGCAAATATCGATTCATAATGAAGTATCATAAATAAAATATATGTACAATGGAAAATTGTTCTCACTATATCCAGTTTCATAATGTGTCATTCTAAAATAGAGTTTTACGTGATAATAGACAATTTTAGTTTTCAACAATGAAACTCATTGACTTTTAACAATGATATGACCAAAAAATTCATGTGAGGGGAATTTCAATTCGAAATTACGTCGTATATTTTTTATTACTTTTGTCGGGAAGAATCGCACCGCCATTGGTTTTCTTGAAAACATTTTAATCATTTTAGGACAGATGATAAATATGGGCGTGTGGATTGGTATATATCTTTAAACCTATTTCGGTTGTAAATGATGCAAGACTTGAGTTTCTAAAATTCCTGAAAAGGGGCAATTTAAAGTCCCTATATGTAGAATGTCTTAATTACTGCTTTTCTGCAATCATCCTTATAAATCCAAACATTTTTGTTTCACTTTAAGACCTTTAAGGAAAAATTAAAATATATGCAATGAAATTTATGGGTTTATTTTATTAATCTAAATATGAGTTTTGTTGTTGAAAATTTCATGATTGTTAAAAAAGTGCATTCTCTGTTCGTAAGAGGTATGAACAGGATAGAACTATCAAGAGTATGTTTGACAGAGAAAAATCTTTTTCTCTCTTTCAGTCTGATGTGGGAAATCAACACCGCCTTCTGTTGTTTATAACACGTATGTCAATTCATTTATTTTATTTACAGCTGTCACAGAATCACTTCGACTCACATTTCAACTGTCAACAGGTGATAATAAATTTCAATGCATAAATTGGCACAAATAAATATGTAAAGTAAGATGAAACCTGTCACGTTAACAGTCGTTCAAAACATTTTGTCAATAAATATAATTTTATGAATGTACTGGTAGATCACAAGAGCCCTAGAGAAACTAGTCTTATCTTTGGGTCTTTTCAAACGCCAACCATTGGGAATTGTAGAATCATTATATGTATAGAATCATTGGCAAAGTTACATGCTGTTTTGTTAATAATTTCGAATTTCTTTTTCTATTTTTAAAAAAAATTAGCTTTAGATGGATAATGCGTGCATTTGTTGCCATTTCATTACTAGGATCAGTTGTATTCGAAGCTTAATTTAAACAGAGAATGCATACAAGATATTTGTTCATAGTTTACCGCACCAAAAAATTATGTTTGCTTGTTTAAAGCCTCTTCGAGACCTTTTTTCCGTTGCCGATGGAAAATTGCTTATTAAGAGCTGTACTCAGCACTAACGAACTTTGTATAGTGATGAATCTTTTTAGAGACAGCACCTTCTGCAACACGGGAGCTCGATTTGTACGGTCTCATCCGAAGGAAAGTCTCCGATTTACACATTGGATTCGCGATCGATTACTTGATGTAAGGAACAACTTCTGAATCCTCGGTTCAAAGGCAATCCCGTGACCACTGCTCCACACAGACATTACTGTGCCAGAAAGAATGTCAAAGTTTTGTTTCATTTTTGGCCATTTTTTCGCACTGAATTTTCTATCACAATTATCGCTTTACCAGATAAGGACAATGAGCACTGGCGGATACCACCGATCGGAAAGAGTATGTTCCGTGGCACCGAACCTCATGCTTTAAAAGGGCAGTGATCTGTTGTTTTTCAAACTCACAATGTGCATTGTGATATTTGAATTTGATGACTTTTCATTAACTTCCCTTTTGATGACCCTTTATTTATGAAGTCATCGAGATAATGCGTCGAACCATTTATGACGCTAAAAAACTGGCCGTAACATGTCATTTGATTAGATGAAAGATTTACAATGAGTTATGTCAAAAATTAATTAATTTAATTTTAGTTGTAACACGTCATTTGCTTGGATAAAAGATAATTTTATATCATATAACATAAGTTGCCTACGTCATAATGAGTTTCTTCAAAAACGTATTACTCCGCTTGACGTTACTTTTAAAATATATGCTAAATTTGAAGCCATTTTTGGAGGAAAGATTGTCTTATTGTCAACAGACATTTAATAAAATTATAAGGAATGGAGCTTATTCTAACCTGTATCATACGATATTACATAACTTTACGCTTTTTTATAAACCGCTTCGCAAAGCGTAAATTGTCCCAAGTTATGTTAATCGTATAACATACCGGTAGGTTAAAATAAGCTTCATTCCTTAAATAATTCTGGTTGCTTTTAAAATATGCTGAAATTGAAGCCATTTTTGAAGGAAAACATCTTCCTGTCTACACTGAATGATTAAAAATCAAATTATAGTGAATGATATAAATAGCTGTCCTAGAATACTGATATAACTTAGTTGGATTAGTTTCCTTTTTAAGCGGTTAGCTAGCTAACCGCTTTATGGCATGGGCTCCAAAAATCCTTATCCTTCTGCAACCAAAACCGGAAATTTCCACAAGGCGCTACCTATCGACAACGGTAACTTCAGCAAAGCGCTTCCTATGATTTGTATACTGTTGGCGTAATACGCCCCCTGGTGAGAGATTGACAATATGCTGTGTATGAAGAGTGGCTATTATAACGATTAGGGTGAGTTCACCATGCATCGGACACATACCTTGCTTCGGACAACTTTAGGCAATAAACTCTCTTTCAACTTAAGAGTTCTGTGTATTTATTTGTTTCTGTCTTAAAGAGGAAGATTTGAATTTTTTAATGATACCGATTGTGTTTATCATGTTGTGATAAAAATACCCCGAGAATGGCCTTGAAGTTACGTCATATTTTACATCATCAAAGGGGAATAACCCGAAATTTATGATTTGGCAATTTTTAGAGTTATCGTTCTTTTAAATTCGACTTCCACGGAACGAGTCGGACTTTGGTGAATTTTGTCAGGGATCGGTACTTTTACATAAATTATAAAGAAATTTCACTTCAATGTTTGTTTAATTCTTATTAGAGCTGGTTTTTACTAGTATGCTATTTTCACCGTACATCGGACACAAATTAACCATGCATCGGACACTTTCCGATGCAATGGTAAGCACTACCGTTTTCATACAGAACCGAGTTGATAGCTGTTTTTTGCGGAAAAAGAAAATAAAAACTCTATATTTTCAGTCAAAATACAAGTTATCGATATATGACGTCTGGAATTTGACTCAATTTATTTTTACAAACCAGAGTATGATAAACCATGAAAAAAGGGCGCGAAATACCGCATTATAAGCATTTTAAAGCATTTCTAAGGCAGACTGAGATCTCTTGAATCGTTCTATATTTGTGCAACGATATCGTCAGTTAAATTTAAGTTGAGGGTTATTTCTTATATAAAAGATAAAAATATATCCATATCAAGCATTTTAAAGCACTTTGATAAAGGTATGATATTTTTCTGGTCAAAATACCGTCTATCCGATGCATGGTAAACAAGGTCCGATCCATGGTGAAATTTGAGTTATTACTAAAAACTCGATTTTTGAGGATATTTTCGCAATAAAGGGCATATAATTGTGTCCCAAATTGATATTTTAATCACAAAATAAATGTTTAACTCCATTTTGATAATTTTTCGTCGGTAGCGATATCGCTAGAACTTGTTGAAGTACAAGGGTATCCGATGCATGGTGAATTCACCCTATATCGAATTCTTATTTAAGTATTTACCAAAGCATTGACAATACTTAGAACAATAACTTCAAAGAACTGAGTATTTGGTCCTTATTACATGTACATCGTGCGATCGCGATTTACAGCAACTGTTAGTTTATTTTTGAAAGTTGAACGATCCGGTTAATTATACAGCAGGTTGAAGGTTATTACAGACTGCAAAAACATCAGCAAATCTCTCGATCGAGTTTGATTTTCCTTGCCAAAGTATTAAGAAACACCATTTATTAAGTTAAGTAATACCTGAAAAACGCTATTATAAAAACACCGAATACATCTGTAAGGTTTACACTTTTTGTAACGTTTTTATGGAGACAATAGGATTACCTCCACAATGAAACGTTTGTTTTCTTCTCTTTTCTTCTCTGTCTAATAAACAGATTATAAACGCTCTACTTCCAGGGGTAACTTCTCTACCCCGTCTTTGATGATATATTACAAACGATCATAAGGGATCACTTACTTTTAGTTTTGAAAAAAAATAATGGGGCACTTAGAGTAGTAAAATTAATTTTGAAAAAAAATGGATAAATATATATTAATCTTAATCGGCATTGTAATCCTCTTCTAAAAATCAACCGACATTATTATTCACAGAAGAATGAGGTATGAAAAATCTTGGCAATTAGCAAAAATTTAAAATATATACTAATGCTTATTTATAAGTTTTGAAAAGAACTATATGCGGTATTAACCAACATTTGCCCCCCAAAATCAAACTTTGATGGAGTAATATTTAATTAAGTCCTTAAACAGGGGAGTATATGCTGACTTCAAAGCACAGAATAATTTCATAAGTAATGACGTCATATGTACGTAATGACGTCACAAATATGACGTAATTTCAGTTTTTTATGAATTTTGCAGAAAAATGTACATATTTCGTCGATATTTTAAATAAAAGTCACCGAGCGCATGTGTGTTCAGGATAAATATTTTGATATAATGTGTAGAATGATAATATCAATGAAATATGTCAATATTGTTCCTGAACACACATGCGCTCTATAAATTTTAAAGCTTAAATTGTTGAAATTTTGTCCATTTTGTCCTCTTTCTGGAAAAGGATATAAAATCGGACTAGTTTGTGACGTCATAAAAACAGAAATTGTGAATACACTGCTCTGGAACTATAATATTTTCTGTTTATAACTTATATTTCTCGTACAATTTATTGAATTCAGCACATTTCAGGAAGTTTTCAAAATTTGACTTTTGTGGGGGCAAACATATGCAATATACCGCATATAGTTCTTTGATCAATTCCTAGGGAATGTATTATTAGCTGTGAAAATACTTTTTAAATTTGAATTTATCCAATTTGTCGATTATTATTTTGAGCGTTTGAGAAGAATAGTAAAATTAAAATACAGGTGTTTAGAGGCACATTGATAGAAAAAAAATCAGTGTATATTGTTTAACCGACATATTGAAGAAAATGACACTGATAACTTCTTAAGTTACACTGACTTTTAGTGTACATTTGAATTTTTAAATACTAGTATTGATTGATTAGACAACTTTCCTTTTCACATGTTTTATTTGAGAACAATATTGCATATAGAGTATATGGCAAATACGCATTATATGTCCTTATCTAGACATATTGTGCAAGACTTCTTTTAAATGATTCTCATATACCATTTACTTTATTCAAACATTCACTTGTTTGAAAAGTCAATAAAGTACATTTCATAAAGCTTGATAATCGTGTTTACTCGCCAGTCTTCCCGTAGAAGTAGTAGTTCATAATATTTCTAAACGGAAGTATCTGTATCAAAATACAGAATGATCAAGGATCAATTTAAGAAGAAAAACTGACTCCTGAAAGTTCAAGAGATGGGATCCGTTGCCTAGAAGGAGTAAGCATCCCTCGTTGACCGGTTACTCCCGCAGTGAGCCTACACATCTAGAGCTCTCTGATATCAATTCATTTACAAAGTCTCTGTTCAGCCATCCTTTTTTCTCTGACTAGCCAGCTGTAGATCTACACTACTCCAAATCCATTAATCTAAAGAATTTAACTTGTCATTTTGACCCCAGATAGGATGTTGTTAGATGTTTGAGAAGCAGTAGCGGATTCGGAACATCTGATTTTAATTAGATTGCATCCATCTGTGACATCAGTTTGGAAAGTTATTGGTTTTACTATTAAGTAAATTATTACAAAAACAGAATGTCTGGGTTTTTTTCTCTGATGGCATTGGACAAAGATATGCATACTTAAATATCATTTCATGCACTTTTTTCGGTACATATAAGATGAAAGCATGCTAACCGCTTTTCAGTACTTTCAGTACTTTGATTTATAAACCACTTCGGACGACATTTGAGAAGGATATGAAGATAACGAACAGTATTCAATATCAAAGTCTATAATACAAAACAAAATAGGAGCAGAGCAAACACGGGCCTCCGAAACATCAGAGGTGGAGTCAGGTGCCATGGAGGAGTGAGCATCCCCTGCTGACCGATCACACCCGCCGTGTGCTCCTTGTCATGATCGGGAAATAACAGAAAAATCCGTTGTCAAGTCAGTGTATAAATAATGGACTAACAATTGATATGAAAAACGCCAGTCGGCATTTGTCTCAATGATAATTTGTATTTGCTGACAAGGTCATTGTATCGACCATAGAATTTACAAAATGATGACTTTAAACGAGATTGTTTCATCAACTTCCTTGTTAATAATTTACCTCGTTTTAGAAATTGTTCATACGTAGAGCATGCTCTAGCGTATGGAATCAACTGAGATATATACACTCCGTATGCAAGTGATGAAGGTATATTGCTGCATAAGTAAGGGAAGTTGATTGATCAGGGGTTTATATTTTTTAAATATTTTATTTAGTATTCTATTTTTCTAGTACATGTATTTCTTTTTTTTAAATTGTGATTTAAGTTCCCTAATTTAGCTACTATTTACGGCACCAATAATGCCTTGTCCAGCAGGACAATGGTTGTTTTATGAAGAAGAACATGAACACGTTGGAGGATCATAATTCAAGGTACTGTAGAGATTTTTGTACTTAAATAGTTTGGAAGCAATATTTAAATATTACATATTTTATTTTCAAATTAAATTTTTTTTTCGATTTACTGGTATTAAAACATACATTCACATATTGATAACAAAATTAACTAATACAAGAGTCCCATGGGCCACAACGCTCATCTGAGTAACTTAGAACAGGCTATTCTTTACCAGACCCCCCTTCCTCTTTAATATTTATTGTGGTCCCACCTTATGTACAAGGGATATTATATGGACAATTGAGAATCTACTTCCAAGTATCAAGTTGTGGCTTTTCTGGCCCAGTGGTTCCTGAGAAAAAATTTTTTAAAAGATTTTACCTGTATATTCAGATGTAGAATTTGGATTCCTTATTGTGGCTCCGCACTACCCCCAACGGATCATGATTTGAACAATTAAGCATTTACATTACCCAAGAATGCTTCCACATAAGATTTTCCTATGATACCGGTAAATAAAACATATGGAGATAACGAACAGTATTCCAGATCAAAAGTCCATAAAACAATACAAAAAAAGAGCAGAGCAAGCCAAACATGGACCTCCAAAACATCAGATGTGGGATCTGGTGCCATGGAGGAGTAAGCATCCCCTGCCGACCGGTCATATCCAGTTAGGTAAAGTTAGATCATACTCATATCTCTTTTAAATAATAAGATTCTCTTGCATATATTAAATTGATTGTTTCGCATATTTTACTGCTTTATTGAATGTAAAATTTTACTATCTTGTATTTGCTCCTGATTTCTTGTCTAAAACTAAGCAGTGTATAAAACAAGAGGCCCACGGGCCTTATAGGTCACCAGAGTATTGTGCAATAACTTTCAAACAATTAAAATTGGTTCGTGTTTTAAACCAGAGGCCATGAAATTCACAATTCACAATTTTGGAAGAGGCACCATATTGCTTATCATAATTATAAAATAAGCATGCTTACTCTATCTACCTAATACCCAGATGTAGATCAGAGTAACAAAGAGAAAATGCACTTCCACTTTATAACCAGTTGTGCACCTCATCCCAAAGGAACCACTGACCCTGGGGCCACATATTTCAAAATTTTGCAAATTTTATCATAAAATGGTTGATTAATACTAAAGAGCAGATTTCAAAGCATTAATTTATTTTCAGACTATGACCCCCCCTCCCCCTCCCGACCAGGGGGCATAAAAAATAACCATTTTGCTAGATGCACCTTTCTTCATCATATATATATATATATACTTGGATCACTGGCATAAACCCAGGAGCAAAGGAAAAGATTTTCAAAGAATTAATGCATTTTCACTATATAATCAATAGAGCCCCTGATCCTGGGGCCACAAAATCCACAATTTTGGAAGAGGCACTCTTTCTTAACATAACTATGAACTTAATTAGTTTATTTAATACCCAGAAGCAGAGAAAACGATTTTCAAAGAATTAATGCATTTCACTATCTGATCAATAGAGCCCTGCCCTAACACAGAACCCCTGACCCTGGGGCCACAAAATTCACAATTTTGGAAGAGGCACTCTTGCTCAACATAACTATGTGTTTAGTTAGTTCATTTAATACCCAGAAGCAGAGAAGAAGATTTTCAAAGAATAAATGCATTTTCACTATATATGATCAAAAGAGCCCCACCCTAACACCATAACCCTGACCTGGGGCCATAAAATTCACAATTTTGGTAGAGGCACTATTGCTCAACATAACTATTTACTTAGTTAGTTTACTTAATACCCAAAAGCAGAGAAGAAGATTTTCAAAGAATAAATGCATTTTCACTATATGATTAATAGAGCCCCGCCCTAACACCAGAACCCCTGACCCTGGGGCCATAAAATTCACAACTTTGGTAGAGGTACTCTTGCTCAACATAACTATGTACTTAGTTAGTTTACTTAATACCCAACAGCAGAGAAGAAGATTTTCAAAGAAATAATGCATTTTTACTATATAATCTATATAGCCCCGCCCTAGCACAAAAAACCCTGACCCAGGGGCCATGAATTTCACAATTTTGGTAGAGGACTCAATGCTCATTACATTCATGCCAACAGTTTGCCTGCTTGATGTCCAGGAGTAAAGAAGACTCAAGATTTTTAAAGATTGCAATAATTTTGGTGGTTTTGGCCCCACCCCTCAGGCCCCAGGGGGGTGGGGACCATAAAATTCACAATTTTTGTTCCCCTTCACCCATAAATGCTGTATACCAAATTTGGTTGAAATTGGTTCAGTGGTTTCAGAGAAGAAGCTGAAAATGTTCAAATGTTAACACACGACGGACGACGGACGACGACGGACAAAAACAGATAGCAATAGAGTTACTCAGGTGACCTAAAAAGCACATTTAGTATTCATAATCGATACTGTTGCTTTTTAGTTGTTAAAATGTGAAGTTATGTTTCGCATTATATCAAACTGAATTTTGTAGTAAAATTACGATAGGGAATGCTTACTCCACCTATGCACCTGATCCCATCTCTAGAATTTCCTTGGGTCCATGCTTTAAGCCATATAACAGATGTGTATTGATTGTAGATTAGGAATAGAATACACCAGTTTGAAATACAATCGATTAATTTTAATTTTTTAAACTCAAATCCTGTTCGTCGTATTTTCGAAACTTATATTAAGTTTTTTTATAATGTTTAATATAATATCAGTTTTAAAAATGGTTCCAATTAGAATTAAAGACCCTTCCATGCAAGAAAGACAAGTACTTTTTTCTTTTCTATAAGAGTATGGTCCATTATGAAACCAAAATTCCTGAATACGTTTCGCAGACAGACGTTTAATATCATTTAATTTTAGCCCTGAAACTGTATTTTAAGCTTTCATTTAAAATAATAATTTTCATATTTGCAGTGAGATTCTGTTTTAACAGTTAAAACAAAACGAATTAAACAAACGATTAAATTGATATCTCGTTTTAGATCTTTACATTTACGGCTGTTTCACCGTCACGCGACACGATAATTATCAACACAGCTGTTGTTATCCTTGACAATGTGTTACATGCAACATGTTGAAATTAATATTTAAACTATAAATATAAGTATGATTCAGTTTCAAAATTAAAACACAATCGTCTACGCAAATGAGACTAGCAATTTTTGGTTTTAGTTTCGTATTTTGTATCCTTATTCCTTTGAATGTGGGAGTAGTAGCACTAAAGTGTAATATATCAATTAAATGTACAAGAACACCACTTTCACAAATCAAATGATAAAATTATTATCACTATCGTAATTTCAATAATTCTCATTACTTTTAATATATTCATGTGGGCCAATAAAGGATCTTAACTTTGCATTAAAACCTTTGGTTTTCCTATTCGATTTAAAATTCATTCGCAATATCTATTGAAAATTCTTCTTTGAACCTTATCAAAATATTCACAAAACAGTTCTTTCTTACTATACAAGGCAAAATAAGGAAATGACTTAAATTTATTGTGGGCAAAACATGAAAAACAAAACCTTGACACGTCAGAACGGATAAAATGTATCAAATGTATGTTTAAAAATAGATATATTAAAGTCAGTATGTACTGGTTACTGATGACAAAGCAGGTAACAACATTATGTTGTTTGTAAGGCTCATTCTTTAAATTGTATTTAGAGGACTAGTACTAATCCTACTTATACCAATAACTCCCTTTCTAAGGAGGAAATTCTTCAAAATTATATTTTGAATATTTTTAATATTCCTAACAACCAGAAAGAATTTAAGTTACTTTATCTATATTGGATTCTTAAACTTCATAAAGTCTAGAAAATTAATGTTCTACAAAGCCTCTTTCTTTACTCCTCATTAAAATATTAGCAGTAATGGAGAAACTTTAGGGGTACTGTGCAACAATATATTGGAAAAGTGGTGTAAATCAGATGTGGAAACTTAAAAATTCCAAGGAACTTTAGGAATGAATGTTGTTTAACGCCGAGTCAGCAATTTTTCAGCCATGTTTCGGCGGATGGAACTTTAGGAATTTGAAATCACAAAATTTTACCAAAATAAACATTATCTAAACGTACGACTTTTAAACTACATATACAACCATTCCGCAAGATAAAGTAAAGTCTAGGCTTTCTGACATCTTTATTTTATTATTTTGTCATTGGTCGTTTGCAAAATTACTTTCTTAAAAAACATTCTGATTATGAAAACATATACTCTGAAGTAAGTTTCTGATTGACAATATCTTCATGGTTTTTGGAGATCCGGATTTCAACGATCTATTACGCCCCGTTATTAACAGGCCTATTTTTCTATTCGTATGATACACAATATGTCCAAAGTCTTATACGTGAAAAGAAGAAAACAATTGCTTTGTCCTCAACTCGACATTTAGATATATCGACGACGTATTGTCAATTAACATATTTTTTCCATTCTTATGTCGATACAATAGATCCTGTTGAGTCTTACACATATGTATCAGTTTAATAGGGGTGTGCAATATTACCGGTATATCGGTATATTGCGGTATAATCCTTGCTGACAATATATCGCGATATGATAATCAAATACCGGTATTTTACGATATATATGAATATATAAGGAAATAATTAATGTTAAAGAAACAGTCGAAAAAAGTGTTTGAAACTCGCAATAACCTCAACAAGATACCGGATGTATGTGTTACGATAGTAACTGAAGACTTTTCATGGTAGGTATGTGTGGATACGGAAGAGGTTGGACAATTTTTTTTTTTGTTTTACTTTAAGTATAGTTGACCTACAATAAAAAAAAAATTACGATTAAATGAAAAAGTGTCTAATTGCTAGCTAATAAATGACTGTTTTTTAAACATTTGATTCGATATTTTATTTTTCTCGGGAATAAGGCATTCCATGGGTCCGGTTTTAATAATACGTATTAAAACAACATGGCTGAGCCTGACGAGTACGAGACTGTAAGGAACAAAAAGGCTAAAGCGGCGGTGTGGCAGAATTTTGCTCTTAGAAAAAGAAAGAGTGACGGTGTAATTAAATCAAACATTGCGGTATGTAACATCTGTAATAGTGAAGTTAAATATTCAGGTGGAACCACAAATTTGACTGCACATATACGGGTGTATCATCCAGCTGTATTAGGAATGCATTAGGGGTGTGCAATATTACCGGTATATCGGTATATTGCGGTATAATCCTTGCTGACAATATATCGCGATATGATAATCAAATACCGGTATTTTACGATATATATGAATATATAAGGAAATAATTAATGTTAAAGAAACAGTCGAAAAAAGTGTTTGAAACTCGCAATAACCTCAACAAGATACCGGATGTATGTGTTACGATAGTAACTGAAGACTTTTCATGGTAGGTATGTGTGAATACGGAAGAGGTTGGACAATTTTTTTTTTTTGTTTTACTTTAAGTATAGTTGACCTACAATAAAAAAAAAATTACGATTAAATGAAAAAGTGTCTAATTGCTAGCTAATAAATGACTGTTTTTTAAACATTTGATTCGATATTTTATTTTTCTCGGGAATAAGGCATTCCATGGGTCCGGTTTTAATAATACGTATTAAAACAACATGGCTGAGCCTGACGAGTACGAGACTGTAAGGAACAAAAAGGCTAAAGCGGCGGTGTGGCAGAATTTTGCTCTTAGAAAAAGAAAGAGTGACGGTGTAATTAAATCAAACATTGCGGTATGTAACATCTGTAATAGTGAAGTTAAATATTCAGGTGGAACCACAAATTTGACTGCACATATACGGGTGTATCATCCAGCTGTATTAGGAATGCATGGATTGGGGAGTATTCCTGTTCCAGCAAAGAAAGACACCAACAATAACGCTACATGTGCCCCGACAAAATCCCAGGTACATCCAGTCTCGTCTCAGCAAACTCTGCCCAATATTTTAGCTGCGAAATATCCACCAAAATCACCAAAAGCAAAGACAATCACAGACTGCATAGCCAATTTCATCATTAAAGATCTAAGGCCATACAGAATAGTAGATTCTGCCGAATTCCGAACATTGGTAAAAACTCTTGACCCTCGATATCAGTGCCCTAGCAGAAAACAATTTTCTGATGTTTTGATTCCACAGAAATACGAAGCAGTGAAAACACAGGTGCAGGGCCAGTTGAAAACTGCTACGCAGGTAAGAAAAATTAACAGCAGTGCTTAATAAGTAAAACAATTGATAGTTTCATTTGAAAATAAATATAAAATTAAAATCTAAACACACTTGATTTATTGACTAGAAAAAATAATTTAAATGTTAAATTTCTTCATAGGCAAGTTAGGCCACTACGTATAGATTGGTCTCGCACTGAGTCTATTACATCTGAATTTGATAGTGATATTATCATAATAATTTCTTGTAGATTGCTATTACAACTGATGGATGGACTTCACGTTCCACGGAATCCTATGTGACAATCACATCATCCCATATAAGTGACCAATGGGAAATGAAGAATTTCGTCCTCCAAACTCGCAGTATGCCAGAAAGTCATACAGGTACATGTAACTGATTGTAACTATGTAAACCTAAATATTTATTTTTTTAAATCTTAAAAGTAAAAAAAAAGGCTCCTAAAATTTTGATTATATTTTATAGGTGAAAACATTGCTGATTCTATCACCAAAGCTTTAGGAGAATGGAACATAGCAAAGACCCCACTTTTCATGGTATCTGATAATGCAGCAAACATGACCAAAGCTGGAGAGCTACTAAACTGCGAACTCCACCTTGGATGCTATGCCCATACTCTAAACTTAGCTGTTCAGAAGTGTTTAGGGGTCCAGTCAGTTGCACGAATTCTTGCTCGAGTGAGAAGAATTGTAGGTTTTTTCCACAGAAGTAGTGTAGCCGCTGCTATGCTGAAAACACAGTCAACTTTACTAGAACTGCCCTATCACAAACTTGTCATGGATGTGTGCACACGATGGAACAGTGCATATGATATGTTAGAAAGATATCTGTCTATGCAAGCTGCAATCGTTAGTGTCCTTGTGAGCAAAGAACTAAAAAATAAGGAAAAGGATTTGAAATTTCTTTCGGATGATGAAACAACCCTTGCAGAGGAAATTGTGACTTGCCTTAAGCCACTCAAGGCCATTACCACTACCATGTGTAGCGAGACATGTCCAACAGCGTCTATCATATTACCTATTCATCACCAGCTGTTGAAAAGTATTCTTCTTCCCAAAGAAGGCGACTCGGCCACAATTATCAATATGAAGAAGTCAATGTCATCAAACCTCAAAGAACGATACGCTTTGAAAGAACATACCTTAAATAAAATCACAGCTCTTGATCCGCGCTTTAAGTCGCTGCCGTATTTATCAGAGGAGGACCGGTTGTCAGTTTTTGACATTTTAGTAAGGGAAGCAGGCAATCTTGATAACAATTTGGCACAGATCACTGTTAAGAGTGAGCCAGTGGACAATGATGACATACCTCTCCCAACTTTGCCTACATTGTCGGAAGATTCCACAGACTCTGATGAACTCCCACAGAACAACCCAACCCCTCCAAAAATCATGAAATTAGAATCAAAGTCTTCATCTAATACTCTTGTTGACATACTAGGAGATGTTTATATAACAAAGGTGGAGTCCATTCAGAAAAAGTCTCAACTGCAAGCAGCAGAGGATGAAATTTTACAATACAAGAACTCCTCTGGAATTCCAGTGAATGGTAGTCCACTTGACTGGTGGAAGGAAAACCAAGAAAAGTTTCCACTTCTGGCCGTTCTAGCGAAAAGATACCTATGCATTCCTGGAACCAGCGTCCCTTCTGAGCGTGTCTTTAGTACGGCAGGGGATATTGTAACTGCTCAGAGAGCAAATCTGAAGTCCAAACATGTGGACATGCTAATTTTTTTAAAGAAAAATCTCTGACTTTAATCACTTTATCTAGACTACTGGATCAACAAATCTAGTCATAAATATGGTTGTGAACACTTTTTGTTAACTACTTTATTGTTGTTGTAAGTTGTGAGCAAATACTCATGGAAGTTTATTTTAATTTCCCTTTCTCTAGTCTTTACAGTGTTGGACTTAACTGAATAAACTGGTTAAGCATGAACTGATGTGTCATATCTTACCTTACACACATTGAAACCTTAATATAGCATTAGAAAGTAATAAAAAGCCTTAGAATTTGATAACATTTTATTAATTTACACAAAAAAATCAAAGTATAATTTTTGGCAATATATTGCAATATATCGCAATATTCAAAGTATGATATTGCAATATATCGCAATATGGTTTTCACTGGCAATACCCAACTCTAGAATGCATGGATTGGGGAGTATTCCTGTTCCAGCAAAGAAAGACACCAACAATAACGCTACATGTGCCCCGACAAAATCCCAGGTACATCCAGTCTCGTCTCAGCAAACTCTGCCCAATATTTTAGCGGCGAAATATCCACCAAAATCACCAAAAGCAAAGACAATCACAGACTGCATAGCCAATTTCATCATTAAAGATCTAAGGCCATACAGAATAGTAGATTCTGCCGAATTCCGAACATTGGTAAAAACTCTTGACCCTCGATATCAGTGCCCTAGCAGAAAACAATTTTCTGATGTTTTGATTCCACAGAAATACGAAGCAGTGAAAACACAGGTGCAGGGCCAGTTGAAAACTGCTACGCAGGTAAGAAAAATTAACAGCAGTGCTTAATAAGTAAAACAATTGATAGTTTCATTTGAAAATAAATATAAAATTAAAATCTAAACACACTTGATTTATTGACTAGAAAAAATAATTTAAATGTTAAATTTCTTCATAGGCAAGTTAGGCCACTACGTATAGATTGGTCTCGCACTGAGTCTATTACATCTGAATTTGATAGTGATATTATCATAATAATTTCTTGTAGATTGCTATTACAACTGATGGATGGACTTCACGTTCCACGGAATCCTATGTGACAATCACATCATCCCATATAAGTGACCAATGGGAAATGAAGAATTTCGTCCTCCAAACTCGCAGTATGCCAGAAAGTCATACAGGTACATGTAACTGATTGTAACTATGTAAACCTAAATATTTATTTTTTTAAATCTTAAAAGTAAAAAAAAAGGCTCCTAAAATTTTGATTATATTTTATAGGTGAAAACATTGCTGATTCTATCACCAAAGCTTTAGGAGAATGGAACATAGCAAAGACCCCACTTTTCATGGTATCTGATAATGCAGCAAACATGACCAAAGCTGGAGAGCTACTAAACTGCGAACTCCACCTTGGATGCTATGCCCATACTCTAAACTTAGCTGTTCAGAAGTGTTTAGGGGTCCAGTCAGTTGCACGAATTCTTGCTCGAGTGAGAAGAATTGTAGGTTTTTTCCACAGAAGTAGTGTAGCCGCTGCTATGCTGAAAACACAGTCAACTTTACTAGAACTGCCCTATCACAAACTTGTCATGGATGTGTGCACACGATGGAACAGTGCATATGATATGTTAGAAAGATATCTGTCTATGCAAGCTGCAATCGTTAGTGTCCTTGTGAGCAAAGAACTAAAAAATAAGGAAAAGGATTTGAAATTTCTTTCGGATGATGAAACAACCCTTGCAGAGGAAATTGTGACTTGCCTTAAGCCACTCAAGGCCATTACCACTACCATGTGTAGCGAGACATGTCCAACAGCGTCTATCATATTACCTATTCATCACCAGCTGTTGAAAAGTATTCTTCTTCCCAAAGAAGGCGACTCGGCCACAATTATCAATATGAAGAAGTCAATGTCATCAAACCTCAAAGAACGATACGCTTTGAAAGAACATACCTTAAATAAAATCACAGCTCTTGATCCGCGCTTTAAGTCGCTGCCGTATTTATCAGAGGAGGACCGGTTGTCAGTTTTTGACATTTTAGTAAGGGAAGCAGGCAATCTTGATAACAATTTGGCACAGATCACTGTTAAGAGTGAGCCAGTGGACAATGATGACATACCTCTCCCAACTTTGCCTACATTGTCGGAAGATTCCACAGACTCTGATGAACTCCCACAGAACAACCCAACCCCTCCAAAAATCATGAAATTAGAATCAAAGTCTTCATCTAATACTCTTGTTGACATACTAGGAGATGTTTATATAACAAAGGTGGAGTCCATTCAGAAAAAGTCTCAACTGCAAGCAGCAGAGGATGAAATTTTACAATACAAGAACTCCTCTGGAATTCCAGTGAATGGTAGTCCACTTGACTGGTGGAAGGAAAACCAAGAAAAGTTTCCACTTCTGGCCGTTCTAGCGAAAAGATACCTATGCATTCCTGGAACCAGCGTCCCTTCTGAGCGTGTCTTTAGTACGGCAGGGGATATTGTAACTGCTCAGAGAGCAAATCTGAAGTCCAAACATGTGGACATGCTAATTTTTTAAAGAAAAATCTCTGACTTTAATCACTTTATCTAGACTACTGGATCAACAAATCTAGTCATAAATATGGTTGTGAACACTTTTTGTTAACTACTTTATTGTTGTTGTAAGTTGTGAGCAAATACTCATGGAAGTTTATTTTAATTTCCCTTTCTCTAGTCTTTACAGTGTTGGACTTAACTGAATAAACTGGTTAAGCATGAACTGATGTGTCATATCTTACCTTACACACATTGAAACCTTAATATAGCATTAGAAAGTAATAAAAAGCCTTAGAATTTGATAACATTTTATTAATTTACACAAAAAAATCAAAGTATAATTTTTGGCAATATATTGCAATATATCGCAATATTCAAAGTATGATATTGCAATATATCGCAATATGGTTTTCACTGGCAATACCCAACTCTACAGTTTAAGATATTTTACTTAAAAAAGACATCAATGGTAATCTAACAACCAATATTTATGACAAACGAGATTATTTTTACATTTCAATCGTCAACTTCCCTTACTTATGCAACAATATACCTTCATCATCTGCATATGGGGGTTATATCTCTCAGTTGATTCGATACTCAAGAGCATACTCTTTGTATGAACAATTTTTAAACGAGGTATGTTATTGACAAACAAGTTGCTAAAACAAGAATATCAGCAGTCTCGTTTAAAGTCGTCATATAGTAAGTTCTGTGGTCGATACAATGACTTTTCATCAGCAAATACAATTTTTCATAAAGTCAAATGCTGACTGACGTTTTTCATACGAATTGTTAGACCATTATGTACAAACTGAATTTTCGACGGGAAATTTCCCGTCATTTCCCGATCATGACAAAGAGTACATAGCGGGCGTGACTGGTCTGCAGGGAATGATCCCTCCTCCATGGCACTTGATCAAACCTCTGATGTTTTAGAGGTCCGTGTTTGCTTAAGCTTTGCACATATTTTGTGTTGATTAATGGGTTATTGAGCTTAAATACTTATCTCTAATTGTTAGTTCACTAACTGTGAGTCCATTATTTGTAAACTGAATTGACAACAGATTTTTCCGCTATTTCCTGATCATGACAAGGAGCATATGGCAGGTGTGACCGATCGGCGGGGAATTCACACTCCTCCATGGCAGCTGATCCCACTTCTTCAATTTTGGAGGTCGATGTTTGCTCTGCTTCTATTGTGTATTGTTTTATGGACTTTTGATCTTGAATACCTTTCGTTATTTCCATATGCTCCATATATTTCATTCTTATCATTTGAAACAAATTGATATTGAAGTAAATATTATTGGTTAATAATTGCATTTTAATTAAGTTCCACTATAGAGGTTTATATTGCTTCAAAAGAGGAAACAAGAGAATTTTGCCAAAAGATACTGGCATTTCTTTCTTGTGTAGATAAGCAATTTTACAATGCAATACATCCCTATTTATATATGCATGTTTTCTGGAGGTTTATAAAATATTTTTTAAAAATGAAAACCAAGTTTTCCAACAAATGTTAGAATTCCGATAGGCATAGTGCTTCTTTCTTAGCCGACTTATTTTTTTTTTATTCCTATGAAGTGGAATTCATTAAAAACATGAGAAGAGGAGAACACACGTTAAGGCCTTCTACATTTAGATATAGATGTATATCGACGAAGTTTTATCTATTACCAGTAGCAGTTTTCATTGTCGAAGCATGCTACTCTATGATAATTTGATGTTAAATGAATCTCAACATTTCGTGAATTCTATATTCTATGACTATCATTCATATACCCCACTGAACTTGAAATAAGATATCACAGCATCTGTCACATCCGTTTTAAATTTTGGAATTTTTTTTTTTAGTATAAACGATATGGGACAACTAACTTCATTGTTTGACAAACGAGATGACTTCAGCTCTTCAATCGTTAACTTCCCTTCTTTATGTGGTCAATTTCTATAATCGTTATGATGACTTTGTTAGCAATTATGACCTGGATCGTATTTTGGATTACTTGTTTCATATGACATGTTTCAGGACATAAAACACAAAGCATTGGAAATTCCAGAGCTGGAATACAGTTCCTAAGCGTAGTGACCTTCCCCTTCGATTCAAATACCAACTAGCTGTTTTTTGTTTTTTTCTAAATTCATTTTCTCAAAACTAGATAAATCCATAAACAAAGAATATGCCAGGGGAAAAACTTGGAACAGAAAGAAAAAATAACCATGGGACTGTAAACATGATCAAATATGCCACTTTTTCAAACTTAAAGGCATGTTGCCAGAGTAACCATGACACTTTAAAATTAGTTGTGTTTTTTTCACGATCATGACAATGAGCACACGGCGGGTGCGACCGATCGGCAGGGGATGCTCACACCTCCATGGCACCTGATCTCACCTCTGATGTTTCGGAGGTCCGTGTTTGCTCTGCTCCTATTTTGTATTGTTCTATGGACTTTGATATTGAATACTGTTCGTTATCTCCATATCCTCCTTATATGTGGTATCAAGAATTTTTCTTATTGAGAGTTTGGAGAAATTATGAGACTAAGTATTTCACAGTTCCTATATCAAAGTTTTCGTTATCACAAAATCATAGAGTAACTTATTAATTACAGAGGTTTTACTTACCTGGTGTTTTTAAAAAGATGTGATGTCAGCTTAAAATTAAAATGCACCAGTGGGAATCCAACGGTAACATTTAAATGTTTGTATTGTCATAAAAATATTTGCTTTTACTAGACTTAGGACAAAATTCTAAATGAAATATTTTCAATGTCTTACCTATGATGTCCCTCAAGTAGTCATAAAACATTTTCTAGCAATATTTTCTGTGAGTTTTGTTTTACCGATGTTTGCTCCTCAGCTTGGGACATTAACATATAATATTATTAGGCTAAAAATGAAGCTTCATAAAGAATTCTTTTGTGCAGAAAAATCATTTAATGAATGTTAATATTATTTAAAGAGTTTTGAAGTTTTGGGAACAAATATGAACATCACTCAAAGTGCAAAATACATAGATTTTGAGAAAAATGGATTTTTTTTTTAAATCTTGCATTAGCAAAATGGCAAGGAATAATTCAATTAAATTTAATTAAAGTGATCTGTAATATTTTGCAATGATTTCACGTGCTTTTTGCACTGTGTGAAACAATTGAGTTTTACAGACGATCTTATGTTTCGTGTTAATATGAAAAATATTCAATTTTTTGCATGAATTTATAGATATCTATACTATAATTCTTCTTACATACTAATCTTGTTAATCAGTTTTCAATTAGAAAATGTATGATTTATGATTTTATTTATGTTTCTAAAACATACATAAGAGTATAATAAATAATTTGATTAATTTCAATGATGAGCTCTGAGGACAATTATTTACATGGAAAAATACAAAGGACAAGATAGGGTAACGTCCGAATCTGGCCCCTTGTATGATGTACAAATCAGAACACTGGTAAAAATGTGACAGTTTGTAGTTAAGAAGTTAAAATGATCCTTACTTTAAGGACAGATGATACAAACAAACTTTTGTCAAAGAATTTGAAAATAACAACTTGGGTCATGTTTAAATGAATAAAATGAATAACTTTCACCGCGTAGTTTTTAATTTTTTATTCAAATCTGCACAAAAATGGAATTTAAAGTCAAAAATATTTGTATAGATTAATAAGGATGGTTTCAGAAGGGCAGACTTTTGAACATCACAGAAGGTTTACAATTTCTTTATATTCTAGAAATTTTTGCATCATTTGCAATGAAATTAGGCCAAAAAATGTATACCAATCCAGGCATCCATTTTTGTTTGTATCATCTGTCCTTAAAACAAGCACTAATTTAGATTCAAAGCTTGCATGGAAGCCACCAGGGGGTGCAGAAGTATGACATTTTCCAGAATTTCATCAATTCTGGTGGAATTTCATCATATTTAAGATACTTTTCTCTTTGGAAAACATAGAGCACAAGCTTGCCTATCTGAGATTTTTTACACATAAACTGCATCTGATACTAGTGTATAAAATATTTTAATTTGGTAGATAGGCAAGCTTTTTCTCTGTTTTCCGAAACAAAATGTGCTGTAAAATCGATGAAAATTTGCATAAAAATGAGAAAATTCGAAATTTACCTATTTCCTGACCTCTCTGTGACCGCTGCTTATTCTAAATCTTAGAACCAATACTCATTTTGTGGCATTGGTGACACCAGGTTTTTATGGATAAACTGTTGGATCATTCTGAAAGACACCCAAAATCGGGGGCAAAATACTGGTCTTACCCATCTTGTCCTTTCTTGATGAAGTAATACCTTTTTTATTTGGTCGATTTCAGAAACTTGGGAACTAGCAATACATATTGAAACCGGTATGGCAGTAAGGTATATAATGATGACAATTTACGTTTTGACAATTTCACACATAAAAGGCTTAGAAAAATTGTTGTTTTTCTGTCTTTATTTCTATAACACATTCTATAACACATAAAAATAGGTCTTAAACAACAAGTATTTGTAAAATAACTGAAATTCAGAAATCATTTGGCTATTAAACAATGAATATGTTTTAATACATACCAAACCCTGTATCTCTAATAAAAACAATTAATGGAAATGCATTTTCCCAATAATTTGCCAATAATTACCCAATATACCAGGATAAAATACATATACAAATTGTGCAAATGTATAGACATGGAAAGTAAAAAATAATGATAATACATAATGTACCCTATTCCTATTAACATTTACATCTTAAAGATGGTCTTCATCATTGTCTACAAAGAGAGTGCCTCCTTAATGTTGGATTTTGATCAATGTTTCTTAATGATTTTCCCGTCTCTGTACGCTCCGCCGTAGTTTATTTTTTCTTTTCACTACTTTTTGGTCTTTTGGTAGCGGACTCGTTGCGGGTACTCTTTGGTATCTTTAGAGGTTTGTTGTTTTTCTTTCCTTTTACCCTGGTTTGTGGTCTCGACATTACACTTAATTTTCCTGAAATTAAACAAATCATCTGATTTAGTTAAGTCGCTCACAGTGGAAATTTGTACATATATATGATGATAACTGTACTAAATATCTTCATAACCTGGTATTTCATACACATTATTGAAAAGTCTATAATTTTCCATTTCTTCCCAAAAAAGTTTGTCATTCTTCCGATCATCCTCCGCAGAGGTGACCTTAATCTGGAAAGATAAAATTCTCTTTCCTGATTTCATTTTTTTTTAAGTCCAGTTATATAAATTCCGTTTTTTAAAAATCCGTTCCAGTTACAAATTTGCATTTTTACAAATTATAATTGATCTCTCAAGGGTACACTTACATTCACAGTCGCTATCATTTTAATCACATTAAAACAGGATATGATAAAACAACTAATGTAAATCTTTGTTTATCACTTTATTGCGTTTCTTTTTATTAAAATATGGTGATAAAAAATGTACATCCTGTTTACTTCAAGATTTCTCATAGATATCAAAGTAAAGTGCATATGTCCTGATCTATCTTTACCCCAGATATCAGTATCTACGAGTATCAAAGATCACATTAAAATACACTTAAAAAGACGTTCCTCTTCATTGGTTTAAGATCACGTCTGATATATATTATCACACAGGCAGCATCAAAGCTCGGTTATGTCTACATTTAATATGGGACACAGTTTGTAATCTTTCCCAGTCGTAAAGTATTTTCATCAGTCCTTAAAAAGAAATTTCCTAGAATATGACTACGTTAAATTTTCACAACTTTTGCAGTTTTCTGCCAAAGTATAATAGGTATTGCTGAGAACTTAAACTGGTAGGTAATTGTTATTCCATGATTATGCTAACAATATGACTGCTACATATACATGTAAACTGGTAAATCTAGCTCCAGCACAAGGCTCTAAATAAATAAAGACCTTAGAATTGATATCTTTTATGTTCCAGAAATTGAAGACTTGGGGGTGCTACAGTGTAGTATGCAGTTTTTGTCCTGTCTGTCTGCCTGTCTGTCTTCTGTTTATCTGTTTGCAGGTTGGGGTTGTTGTTTTTTTTACAAAATCAATGGAATTTGAACCTTTTTTGCAATATTTTATATTTTTGACCTTTTGACTTTAACCAAAGAGACTAGCCATTTGTTTTTTAAACTTTTAACATTGGCCTTCACTTTTGAACAATTAGTACTAGGGCTTTCGTTTTTCCCATGCTCACTGATTGTGACAAGAGCTTCCTTTAGATCCAAAAAAATTAAATTTCGACCTTGACCTTGGAGGTTTTTTTTTTTTAATAACTTAACCTTGGTCATAACTTTTGAGCAGTTGGTGCTTGGATTTTTACATTTATATGTATATTTCTTGTGACGAGTCCTTTCCCTGGGAATAATTGATTTTGACCCTTTGATCTTGGAGTTGACCCACTTACTAACCTTGGCCATAGCTTTTGGACGGTTAGTTTTCCGGCTTTTATATTTCACAAGTTAAAATTTATTGATACAAGTCTTTTTTTTAACATTTTCATCTCTTTTACCTTGGAGTTCACCTTGATTTGAGAAACAATGACCTTCCCTAAAAGCTGCCATACGGGAGCATCGCTATTTTACAAATGCATCTTATTCCCTAAAATTCTTATACAAACGTGCCACATTATTTTAAAACATGCGTTTTTGATAGAATGAAATATAATGACAAAGCATTGTAAAATGAGTGTTAAAGAGTGGATTGCAAAAGGTCCAATATCTTTTTCATCAGGTATTATCAAATACGTACACATGTATGAAATTGCAAATTTCATTGCCAAAGGTAATAACTTAAAGGTATCCATGTGTCCATGTATGCAGGCATTATAAGCTGTGCAAATACAATTTTTAAAGCGTGTCATTCATTTTGCTACTCACTTTATAACTGAAAGCAGACGGATGCAGAAATCTTATGATATGAGAACCAAAAACTAAGGTACATGTACATGTATCTGTCCATAAGCTCAGTAAAAAAGATCTATTTGCTATCTCAATAAATGTTTCATGTCTCTTTTATTTTTTTCAGGCTCAGATACTCAACTACATTTTCAATATTACTTATTGTAACCAAAACGGACTATTTTACATTTTAGCACTTATCTAACCAAAAAATGCATCACATGTAAGCTCCTTTATTTCGTTTTTTTTTTACCCTTCAGACTAGATAAGATACATCTCGCAATTTTTCTTAAATTACAGAACGAAATTCAGTTTCTAAACTGATCCTCAAAGTTACACGTAAGTTACGTGGTATCATAATATTAACATGCTATATTATATGTATATTATATGTCAACATCTATTGAATTGGTTTTCATGTGCCTTACAATAATTCATTATGAATATTAGAGAATCAAAAATGACTCTTTTGATATTCGACTCTGATGACAGTACGACTATACATCCCATCAACGAAACATTTTTTCTAGTATGAAATAACCCATAAGTCCTATGCTTTATATAGGAATAGTTAGATAGTTGGATACCTACCGAATAGGTCTGGGTTGACATCCCCAAGATTATTCAGGAGCGAGGTATAGTTGTATTTTCCATCACCAATCTCTGAGGGAAAAAATGGCATAAGATAACCAGCATTCTTAATATAAATTCTTGTTTAATCTTTTATTCTTTTTAAAGAAATTTACTGTTTCAGGGCAAAAAAAAATTCCTTAAGGTCCAGAAACCCTCTGCTCACTCATATAAAATGTATCTTTAACTCATCTGATTTTCCAAAGGAAATGAATATGCTTAGTAAAATGCAAACAATTAAAGCAATGTTTGCGGGGCAAAACTGGACAAAAAAGACATTTCACTTTAAGAATTTATAAAGGAATAATAGACATTGCCATTAAGTTATCTCTCTTATCAGAGTATCGATGTACCTTAAGTTTGATTATTAGGAAATTTACATTGTTCTGTATAATATTTAGTTTATAAAATACGAATGAACTTGCAAGATAAAATGAGCTTGGGAATTATCGCATTTTATCAGGTTTCCTTTTAGATGCACTTACAGAACAAAATTCACAGATGCAAATTTATAGATTACTAAGAGGAGACAGTCGAGTAGGTCTGATTGTCTTTTGTTTACCAAGGAAACAGTCAGATTAACGAGATAATCATTGGTCAACTCTGATAATTTAAAAAGCCAGTCGATTGTTAGCATTCTGAACAAATGAACCTGATAAGGTTAGAAATCATCCAGATTGCTATTTAATTAACGGGTGGTCGTAATAATTGAAACCGAATAGAAATGGAATATCCATGGGGACTTCGCGTTGGTATTCCTCTGATTTATTCACTTGTTCCATTATCATGCTTCTATAAGCTCTTCTTACAAGATAAGGTGAATTTTTAAGGATAAATGCTACATATAATAAACGGTAATCGAGTTCTTCCACCTAACTGACGTCTTTTAATTCCCCATTCATGGCCATTTAATGCATTAAATTGTCCTCCACACTGTTAATGAACTACTTAATTCGATTAAAGGGAAAACTGCAAAGCAGGTTTCTAATTTTAGGTGTTCTTTGTGAAACAGGTTAAACAGATTCAAGGTTTTAAACACATGGCTTTTTCGTGAACTAAAGATATTTTCGGTGTCTTTAAAACGCCATCAACAGATCGCATCTGTTCCAAGACTTTAAAATTAAAATGATTTAAAACATTTTCGTAAGAATTTTATTTTTAAAAAGGGGTTTGTAGGTACATGTTCGTTGCAATTTTTATATGCCTTTATACCTAGGATTTATTACTTGGTCGAAGCTGGCCGACAGATTTTATACAGTTTTCACTTTCTTTACAGATTAATTTTTATTTTACCTCGACAGTATCTAGTATCGGTACCTCGGCTCTCTTTATATTAAATACAAATTATGATGGACATACACATATTTTCTTACAAGAATTATTCAAGATTCCTGGTAGGTGAACAACTCTTTGTGAAAAGTACTCACTTTCTACGCGTATTAATACATATGTTTCCCTGCCGTTAACAACTTCACTTGCGTATTCTTTGGTTCGTGCAGACAAATTCTTTACTTGACCATCCATGTCCACCAAATCAATAAGTACTAAAAGCAAACAAAAGGATATCAAAAACAATGTCAAAGAGAGCTCACAGTCTTGGAGTTAAACATCGCCCCTTATTACTACACACAAAAGAACGTATATGCATTACTAAACTGAACACTTTCAGTTTCAAAATCAAATATCGCAAGCTTGATAATTACAGTTGTATACTCAGTATATGGTATAAACTTACAAAACATTATACGTATAACTAAATTCTTCCTTACATAAAAATCACAATTTGACCACGGACAAGAATGTCTTTAAATGCAAGAATATATTTTGATAATTGATATGCGATGTTTTCTCGTAAAACATTGACCCTGGACGCTTTTTACAAGATGAATCAAGCTTCAAGAGAGACGGACAACATAATGAACAATGCTTATTTCGTTCATCTCTGAAGCTTATTTCATAGCCATAAGCAATATATTTGCAATGCCCTTGTTGTTTTTTATAATCAAATACAGACATTGGAATAAAACAGTCGTACAACATGAAATTATGTCTCGTCTTTGAAGTTGAGAAATTCAAAAATTACAAGGACATATCAAACTACGCTAACATTCCCGGGTTATGTCATAGTTCTTTGAAGTTGTTCAAATCAGATTATCTCATGGAAAGTGGGTACAAGCCAATCAGAACAATTTTGTCCTCCTTAAAACATCAAGTGAAACTATTAGATATGAGAAAGCGCATTTACCTAAACCTTGGGGCACTAATATTGTTATATATTGTCATGTATTGTATAGAAATGTTCATTAAATCCTCGCTCAGATCCCCTTTGTAGAACTTTATTCAGCCTAAAGTTCGCAATCTTAAAGATTATTACTTTTTGGAGCATGTTATATCTATTCAATACTTATGTTTCTCTCAAGAAAACTTTGTTATTATTCAACTCCTTTTCCAGTTTATTTGTCACTTTTGTATTGATGAACAATCGATGTAATACAAGGCAAGCTTTTAATTTAATGTTTCAAGTTTGGCAACTTATACTTGCTCAAACATTAATCAAACATTCACAAACCTCCAAATCATTATATTTTTTTTGCAAAACTCAACTTGGCCTTTACTCCTCAACCTCAATAATGTCTCTTTGAAAAACCACGATCGATACCCAGTGAGTGTATTCAGACCAGGACCATCTCAATATGATTGTGTTACTAGTTATATCATCAGCACTTAAATCTGTCACTTTGAAAACCACTAAATGGCCCTCCAACTTTAATGGTCATTTCTTCGGTTACAAAACTGGCCTGGTAAATAACAAACTGCTATTTATTATACATTGACGTCCTAATGACCTTGTTTAAAATCCCAAAATCTTTACTTTTACGAAGAGTTACTTGTAGGTACGGTATTGTTTATCTGTTTATAAGATCAAGACAAGAACCATACGGGTGAACTCAACATGGACATAACATGTCAGTGGCTGTACCTTATAACAGGCGAGGGCACGGAAGTGAATAGTGAAACAAGCATGTTTCAGCAGTAGCCTACGTGTATACTAGTATATTAGCTGCAGAATTGTAGCTCTCCAAAAATATTTTGACTGACCGTCTGGTCGTCCATCCCTGTGTTTTTACACCAGCGAGCTACAGATCTCCAGCTAATGTATTGTTATATTGTGAATTTTGAATTTACCAAGTGGCAGTAAATACAAAATTTACAACATGACAAATATATGTGTCAGAATTCCTTGAAAGGTTCTACCAAGATAAAATATGTTTCAAAGGTAACTATGATTTCTCCTTATCTTACAAATGATGATAATTTCAAATCATTACTTACTATCACTATCACAATTGCACTTTTTTCTGATCCATTCAAGCAATGTGTAACTAGAGCACCATGGGTTGAAAATGGCCTCTTGATTATCTGAAATAAACAATTAATAAAGATACTTTAAGTGTAAATATGTGATCTGATTTCTCTTTTTTTCATGCCTTTCTGACTGCAAAATTAAGAATATTTGAATTTACATGTATATTATTGATCATGAACACAGTAAAAGTTGATTCGAACTGAACAAAAGTTATATTCATGTTGTCTTTAATGGCAAGAGAAAACTTTTTCGGTTTATTCTATTGTTGAACATGCTTCCATATAAATATGATGAATTATGTTTTTGTCATTCTTGAGAAGAAGATTTTTTATTTTCCTATATATCTCTATGTAAAACCTTGGTCGGCCATTTTGGCCCGGGGGTCATGATATGAACAAACTTGAATCTACACTACCTGGGCTTCCATATAAATATAAATATGGCTTTGTCTTGAGATGCTTCCATATAAATATGATGAATTATGGCTTTGTCATTCTTGAGAAGAAGATTTTTAAAGAATTTTCCTATATATAGATTATAAACGTCATAAATGTACTCTTTAAGAGAAACATTGAATTGCTCAATGTTTTCTTCGAAACAAACTTAGTAAACATCCTCTGAGCCAGAAAAACCAATTATCTGCTCTATAGTTTTATAGTTTAAATATTTGGGTGGTAAACTTCTTAAAGTGTCTATGAGAGAACATAAATATTGATCAAACCAAGTAGTGTTGTCCTGTTTAAAATTCAAAATCGATTTCAATTTTAAAGGACAAAGTGAGATTAAAGCTAAAAGTAGAGTGTTGTCCTGTTTAAAATTCAAAATCGATTTCAATTTTAAAGGACTCTCTCTCTCTCTCTCTCTCTCTCTCTCATTGATTACCAGGCAGTATAATGGTTAGCATCTCACTACCTATCGTCAGAGAAAATAATAAAAGACTGGAAATTTATTTGAGTTTTGCAGAGAAATGGTCACAGGAAGTAATTACAAAGCAATAGAAATTGGATCAATTTTAGTGAAAATAATTAATGGTATCGGAAAGGCAGGATAAAAGACAAACAAGTTTTATTACAAGATAAATGTAACGACGAAAATGTAACCATAAAATGTTAACACAGATTCCTGCTGATAAGGCTGAGTTCAGAAAATGTTCATTTTTATTTAGCAATGAAGTAATATTTTTCGGGGAGAAAAAAAATATTCCAGAAAACATCGTTATATACAATAAATACTTTTCTAAACTGGATTTAAACACATCATTTATATACATTTTTTTTAATGAATTTACTTTGTACATGTTTTTCAATCTCAAGTTCGTTTATGCTTTGTCAATTACTTTAAAAAAATATTTTTCGTTTTCATGGATTATATTATAAAAAAAAATTTAATGTATATCCAAAAACCACTCACCCCCGTACTTGACCCTGATAAACGACTGGTCCCCTGTGTCCGTCATCCTGTCGTCTTCTACTCACTCCAACTCCATCATTTCATAAAATTGTTCAGAAGTCTTTTAAAAAGTTATAAAACGGGAAACTTTCCGTAAATTATGACATCTGCTAGTTCTTTCTCTCCTAGTGTTTTGCCGTAAAAAGTCACAACACTACCGTAGATTGGTAAAAATGTCCCGTCTAGATCGCCACACGAGAATCAGTTGATAACGCAAGATCGACTTCTAAATACGATTGTTTGTATCACAAAACCACTTGTTGGTAGGAATGCATAAAGGTCGCGCTACGTTTTGTCATTGGGGGTATCAAGTTATTAAGTTTGCTTCACGCCTTGACTTGTTTCTTTAAACTTATTATAATATCTGTCGACGGGGTTTAAATTTTAATTTTTTTATTTATATGCGCATTGTTTACGCCTCACTGTTGGACGCAACCTTTCACAAAGGGGTTCGTTCAGCCCGATAAGTACATTTCGACATGGAAAAGATCCCAGTATTAATCGGCTGTCCACATGCATTGGAAGAAAGGCCTTATTGATTACAATACTGCTAAAATAACCCGGTATAAAAACTTACACAACCAAGGAATTTATTGGGACGTTCAACGAAATTTAAATAAAACTTATGACAACGCTTATTCAGTTAAATCCTTTTTGTTCGACTTCGTGCATACACTAATCCCGAATAGGATTAAAGTGGTAGTTAGGCACGCGCAAGATTACTGACTGACTAATTAATTTACCACCTTCGATCTTCATTAATAATATTTATTCTAATTATAGATTGTTTGGATAATTAAAATCCACTGCCAAATATACCCCTAGCACAAATATCATCATAATCAATAAACTTTAATGAGTCATTCATTCAATTTTATTGTGAAGAACTTTTTGCACTAAATGATTCCATTAAAAGTACCCATGTGACACGTAAATTAATTAATTGAGACAAACTGCTGTCGAAGCTGAGATGATATTAAAGTCCTACATATGTATTTGTATAAGTTCTCAGCCTCCAAAATGTGGAGCTAAAGATTTTTTTTCATTAATACTACAACACCGCAAACATATGAAGAAAAATAACTTAATACATCACTGTACTGTAAATTTATTATTTAATCATATCACAGTTGGCACTGATACACATGTATGATTAACATTTCTAAATCATACAATATAAGTGTATAATATATATTTAATTCATCACTGAATCTTAAAACAGAGACTTTGAATATCAAAGAATTGGAGCCATATATGGTACGTTCGGAATTCAAAGTATGTAGATATCTTTACATTAAAGTAGATAAACATATCAAAGATTTCATTGAGTTACATATACATACTCGTACATGTAATAAGATTTGTACAATCGTAATATATGTCATCCCATCGGCATGCACACACAAAGGGGGGTTTGATATATAGAAATATAAACAGAAACATTTACATTGTATCTTAACATGGAGTATCAAGTTGATTAGTTCAAGATTCTGTGAATAAATTATTTACATGATAACCAAAAAGAATAAAAAAATATCAAAAAATTATATGCTAAAACTAGCGTTTAAATATCCTATATCGTATAATGCTAAAACTTAGGGAAAAAAAACAAAACAAGAAAACTATTAATATCGTATGATCTGAAACGCCAGGTGGTTCTAGATTGAGTATATTCTTTACATTATAAAAAGTCGGTTTCAATGCTATTTTTACTCAATAAAAATCATACTTTATCCATTTGACAAACACTGACCAACCCTGTAGGGAGTGGGGTCGGGTGTAAATTTGGTGGAATAAATAAAAAAAAAAATCAATGTCATGTTTGTTATACATTGTGCATAAAATGACTACAATAAGATTAATTCATACAAAAAAAAATGTTCAATTTAATAAATATCTACAGATTTGGCTTTTCTTTAAATATCACAGGCACTAAGCATCATCTTAAAAAAAATTCTTAAATCTATATATGAAAAAATAGTACTAGTATAAGTATGTAGATGTGCAAAAAACCGTTAAATTTATAACACCAATTTCCAAACATTTCCATTCGTTTCACACTGATATGCTCTGAAATCATTATCTGTCGTTTAACTTCCAAGAAAAACTCCATCCAAAACGCCGACAAAGAACACGTGATAGATATCAAAAGACACTGGTTGAGCAAATTCTTAAATTAGCACCTAAAGTTGTCCATTAGTTGATGTCAGCGGTGATGACGTTTGATTCTGTCAGCAGCGCCACCACCAGGAAGATGATGTACAATACGATGAGACCTATACCGTATGGACGAGACATTCGGAACTTAGACAGAGGTACGACTATCAATGACGTCAGAAGACTCAGCGCCAAAAAGCCCGCCAAAACGTACTCTTCCAAAGTGATTGAGAGCTACAGAAAACATTGTATAAATGTGACGCAATAACTCGACCAGTTTTTTTTTTATTTTGTACCTAAGTACTTTATTATTATTAGAGCAAGTTATCTACAAAACTTTGGTTCATAGCACTGTGTCTGATGTACATTTGTCTGAATATAAATCCATAACACTTTTGTAAAGATGAGATAATTGAACGAAATGTCTTCAAAATTTTGGCAAAAGTACATGCACTTTACAACAAAAGTAAAACACTTATAGATGGTGGGGTCATATTACTTCGCCTGTTTGTCTCTACAAATGTTTGAATGTATAACTATAGTTCTGATGCAACAACTCATTTTCAAAGAAATATCTTCCTTTTCTATACACAAGTACTTTACTATTCGTACATGTATATTTGGGGCCACGTTGCCTTGTCTCTATGTTTATATATTTGAATAAAAATCAATGACATTTTAGAAAGACAACTTAAAATGTCTACTCTATTTCTTTTAACAACCTTTAGCATGACCCTCTCTGACGGTGTCAGTTTTCTGGATAGATTAAAAAAAAAAACATTAAATAAATACAGTTCGTGTAAATAATTTGGCGTATTCAAAATTTAGCGCAATAAGTGGATATGGAGTTGTTGGCGTAATCATGAATTAGCGCTTAACACATGTTCGTGCCGTTTCATTTATTTATAAATGATTTCTTAGAGGTATTCAGGAACCAGCACATCATCGTCTGCGCCAAGAACGCATACAGTATTCGTTGGGTTCTGGCTTGACAAAGTAAGTGTTGTGAAGCATTTTTAAATACAATTTCAACATCAGCCTTAGTAGCCTAGTTTTGAGCAGCTTTGCTACATTCTAACAAGCTTTACGACAGGTGAGCTAAAATAATGTGACATCACATGTGTATTTTGAAATCAAAGCTTAAACTTACGTCATAGTCTCCATTCTTTACTGTGGCTATTGTAAAAGGAATTCCTATACCTAAAAGTAAATCTCATCTCTTAAGGAATAAATATCACTAGTTTAATTTATATATTCATATATATAGTTGTATAAAATGGAAAACCATTACCAGTCTTAATCAAGAGACTCAAGGACAACAATGCTTACATGTACCTGAATCACACTGCATGACTGCTATTCTTTAAAAGATCGTTTTTATGCACCCAGATTGTTTTTGTCCTGTCTTTCTGTTTGTCTGTTGATCTGTTTGTCTTTTGTCAACTTTAACCTTCACGATAACTTTTGAACTGTGAGAGATAGAGACTTCATATTTGGTGTGCCTACTCCACTAATTAAGCTCTTTCAAATGACACCAAGGTCAATGACCTTGTTACCTTGACTATGACCTATATGCTAAAATACCTGTTTTGAACTTTGTTGCCACCGGGCACATGGTGTTTCACAAACACATTTTGTTTAGTGTTTTAATACTCTGCCCCCTGACAAATTTTCCCTTTTATATTTTCAGCAGTTTAATACAGTATGAAACAGATAGATTTTTGATGCAGTAAATGTATCCATGCTGATCACTGAAATAACATCTCAAGGATACTAAACAGTGGACCTCCAAAGCAGGCCGATATGCCAATCCTGGGAAACCCTTGTCTGGCCATCACAGTGTCAGCTATTAGATCTGTAATTAAAGAAGCATATTGTGTACCCATAGCAAATTCATAATAATAAATTGACACAAAAGTTTACTGAGTATTGATGTATATACACACCTCCAACACTGTTACCCCAGGCCAGCAGAGTGAGTCCTAACACTGCATTACTTATACTAAATACCACTCCAAAGGTCTACAATAAGTAAACATTAAGACATGGAATAAAAACCTAAAATTATGAGCTCCAGCAGGAAAAAAAAGGTTACAGTCATATTGACATACCAATACTTAGTTAAAGTAAATAGCTTGAGATGAGATGTAAAGGTCATAGGGAAGATCAAGGTCAGAAAATTATGACACACCAATACTTATTTTAGTTGAAGTAAAAGAACAATGTACAGTGTCAATACAAATCTGGCCCTGTATTTTTCTAAAATATGAAAGAGATGTAAGAAAGAAAAAAAATCCTATGTGAATAAAAGGAACTCCATGCAGTAAAAATATAAAAATCATTTTCCCCACAGAACCCCCTAAATGCCAATTGTGACATCATGGACTTGTGCATTTTTGTGTATTTTCTTTAAATAATTAGTTGCAGAAGACTTCAATTCTCAGTGGAACTTTCCTTAAGATAATATAGAGCACACATGTTGTCCCACAGAGATACTGAGAAACGTGATTTTTCAAAAGATTTTGCAGAATATATCTGAAAATATATGTGGGCAATGGCCGTGGAAACCGTTTTCATAAGGGAATTAACCCTTGAAATGAGTCATTTTTAGGTTTTTTTCTTTTTAAAATTTAGGTACTGAGTTAGTGATGTCATATTTCCAGAATGGTCCTCTTTCGATCAAGTCAAATTCTGCCAAAATTTATCACATTTAAATATACTTGGCTCATATTGATATATATGATTTTTTTCATGAGAAAAATCTTCCAAGCCAATTTTATAACTTTTTGAAAACAAGGAAAATAGACTAAACAAGAGGACCATGGGCCACATCGCTCACCTGAGTAACTTGGGTGACGCAGTTCTTTACCAGATTTCCCCTCTTGCTATACCTACCGTGCCCCCTACCCCCTTCCCTTTCATGATTTTAATACTTTAGAATCTACACTACCCCATGCAGGATGCTTCCACATAAGTTTCAGCTTTCCTGGCCCAGTGGTTTTTGAGAAGAAGATTCTTCAAAGATTTTTCCTAAATATATCTATGTAAAACTTGGATTCCCTATTGTGGCCATGCCCTACCCCCAGAGGTCATGATTTTAACAATTTAATATCTACACTACCCAAGGATGCTTCCACATAAGTTTCAGCTTTCATGGCCCAGTGGTTCTTGAGAAGAAGATTTTTTTAATGACCCCACCCTATTTTTGTCTTTTCTTGATTATCTCCCCTTCTAAGAGGACATGGCCCGTCATTTAACAATTTAAACTCCTCTTCATCCAAGGATGATTTGTACCAAGTTTGGTTAAAATTGGCCCATTGGTTCTTGAGAAGAAGTCAAAAATGTGAAAAGGTTACAGATGGAGGGACGGACAGCTGGATGGACAGACGGACAGACGATGGACAAAATGTGATCAGAAAAGCTCACTTGAGCCTTCGACTCAGGTGAGCTAATAAAAAAAATACACTGAATATAATAACATGATCTTCCATAAAGATATGACTTTCCTAAACACTTTTAAGCATTCCCAAAAAATTTAGCGGGTTGGGGTGGGAAGGTATATTAAAATTTTTAGCTAAGAATTTCTGAAGATTTTTCTAGTTGCAGGAATCCATTGAAAAAGGAAATTCAGATGCTGCAATTTCAGAGTGAAACACAAGATGTTTATATTTTAATTCCCAATCCAAATTTATGGATTACGCTACAGGCTGATAAATTGTACATAAAATTCTCAACTAAGTAAATGAAATATGTGGAGATTATGAACAGTATCCAAGCTCAAATGTCCATTAAACATTACAAAATAGGAGCTCAGCAAACACTGACCTCCAGAACATCAAAGGTGGGATCAGGTGCCGTGGAGGAGTGAGTATCCCCTGCCAACCTGTCACACCTTATGTGTGCTCCTTGTCATAATGAGAAATAAAGGAAAAAATCTGTGGACAACTCAGTAACTAAATAATGTCCTAACAATCAGTATGAAAAAAGTCAGTCGGCATATGACTTAATGATAAATTGTTTTTGCTGACAAGTAAACCAAATTTTAGATTCACAGCTGTCTATGTTTAGAGGTATACATATGTAATATAAATCCCAACAGACCTAAAAATATCAATGTCAGTACAGGCCAAGGATTAAATAGAAATATCCTTGAAGCTAACATCTACACATGTACCTGTAGAATATTGACCACTTCATTGGCTACAGAGTAAATCCAGACTACTGCTACTACAAAACCCACGTAGGCAAACAGCTGAAATATACTCATGGTTATATTTTATACTGTAGATGAGCAGGGAATAAAGTATACTGTTAAACAAAATATGATTATGTCACCTTTCATTATTATTAAAATATTTTCAGTTGATTTTATATAAAGCTTAATTTCAAAGAATGATGGGGAAGAAATCTTACTGGGTGATATTTTGGTTGTTGGTCATTTTTAGAGGTGAAGAAAACCAGAAGACTGAGTATTATTCCAATAATGAGAACCAGAGCCCAGACAGGAAAACTGCTGCCAATTGTTTTTAATCCCACTGTCAATAAAGAAAATTCATAAAAAGTACTAAAATGGAAAATTAAAATAATGGCACTGCAGAGCAGAGAATCTCATTGCAACAATGAAGACAGAATTTTAGAAAATATTAGAGAATATTATTTAAATGTCATATAATTAACCTTTTTTAATGAAATAATTAAGGTAAAACAGAAAATAAAACCTTTGGTGGCCAGAGAGGCAAACACAAGTCCAGTGGTAAGCTGTAGAGAGTTAAGATAGCGGTTCCACTTGTGTAACTCTTCATCATAATCCACTACAGGCGTAGTAATTACTAAGAGGAATACCATAGGGCACTACAAAATCATTGTATCTGTGGTGAATTTAGTGTGTTAAAGATGTCACCAATAAAAATAAATACAAGAATGTTAAAAACTTAATTACGCATCTTGTATGGTTATCTTTAACCAGAATAAACAGAACTGATAAATTATCAAATCCATTTAATGATGAATATTTTGAGGCCTAACAAAATTCTGAATCATTACTTGTTTCATCAGGCTACCCACACATGATTTAACACTTTGGCTAGAAAAAGCAGAAATCAGTTTTGTATTAAAAATTTAAAATATAAAGGTGGTCTTGACCTACTCTTGTTGGGGGAAAGCTTAAATTGATTTAACAATTAATTCTACACTAACACTACCTGAGGATTCTTTAAAAATATGACTTATTATGGCTTTGCTGCTCTGGAGAAGATTTTTTTTTAAAAAGATTTTACCTACATGTATAAAGGCCTATCAAAAATGAAGGTTTGATCACTTATTATTGATCATAACCCATGAGTCATGGTTTAAAAAATTAAATCTACAATACAGGATGCTTCTGCATAAATATGACAATCACAGCTAGGCTTTACAATTAAAAGAAAACTTTTTAAAAAGATTTTTTCTTATTTATTTGTTTGTATTTCATCAATCATTGTGGCCCAAACCTATCCCAATTGGGTCATGATTTGAACAAACTTGAATCTGCACTATCTGAAGATATTTCCATTATTTTCTTCTATTTTGGCCCAGAAGAAGATGTTTATACGATGAAAAAAATTTTCACTTATTTGTAAAAATAACCCTTTGGATTGAGGCATGAAACTTCATTTGAATAAATTTTTATCTCTTTTAACTATAAGGATACTTTATGGCAAGTTTGGTTAAAATTGGCACTAAAGTTCTTGAGAGGAAATTTAAAATGTGAAAAATTAACAGAAAGATGAACAGACAGACAGAAGTGGATAAGATGTGATCAGAAAAGCTCAATTGAGCCTTTGGCTCATGTGAGCTAATAAGAGAGATAATATCAATGGGATATAAATACTGCATGTCAACGGTAAACTTTGTGTGTACCTTAAAAACCTCATAGATCCGCTTGACAATGCCCATTTCTGGCCAGCTTTCTACATCTATTGGATTAATGGCAGACAAGAATTGTTGGAACGGTCTTGTGTCTTCTGCTCTACTCTCTGTGCTGTCCGTTAGTATATTCACACTATTCTTGGTGTCTTCACAACGATTTGTTAATAAGGGCTCTCTCTCATTGTCTGTTTGAATAAAATATTTATATACATTGTATTGTAAAATGGGCATTTTTTGCATTTCTCCATATTTTTGGAATGTTGAAGATGAGACAGCGAGTGATTTACTGAACCAAATGAAATTTACATGTATTTTATACCCCGGAAAGTGATGGACCTTAATGGGAGTACAAAAAGTGAAATTGACAGTGAACTAGTTTGATTCATCTCTCATGTGAAATCATTGGAAAATATAACTATGGCATCAAATCAAACAAACTCTGACCCTGTTTCAGGAAAAGTACATACACAATTATCTGTAGTCCATGATTTAAAGAATGAAGTGTATATTTGAGTCAAAAGCAAATCAAAAACTGATATTACAGAAAATGTTGAAAAAGATATAATCACAGAAGGATAGAATATCTGTAGACATTGCTTGTGAAACAAATCGCACAGATCCTAGTTCTCACTTCTATAAGCAATCCATACAATCACATCATTACGAAAAACATGCAACAGGGAATAAGTATGGTAACCACTTTCCAGTAGTCACATCCCATAACAATCATTTCTGCAAATTACCACTGCAGAAATTAAAAGCTCTGAAATTGATATATTAATTTCATATCTTTCAGGGGTAAATTCCAAAATTCCCATTACTTACTAACTTAAATTTTTTTCTCTTGAATTTTATGAAATTTCAATGAGTTATTAAAACTATATAGGGGTACAATCAAATCCTAAAATTGAACCTACCTGTGTTTCTATCTTCTACATCACTTGCTGTGTGATCTTTGTCTTCATTTCCTGCAACACAGAATTAAAACTAAGGATATAATTTATTTCGTTCTCAAATTCTATTTTTGAAAAAGCATTGTAGTGTTCTGTATTGGACAGATCAGGTCCAGAAACAATAGTGGAGATCTGAGTTACTTTTCTGTTACGAACTTAAAGGAAATATCCATTTATTGATAAATGCTAAAATATAAGAGACTACACATTAAATTATGACAATTTTTCTGTATGTAATAAATTTAACCTAATACTGAAACTTAGACATTGGACTTTTAGAATTTGAAACAAGGCCATCATTAAGCTCTGTGTGAGTTATTGGTGTGTTAACCACACAGACCTGCACATAGGCATAAGACACAAGTCTGTGTGATTCACATATCAATAACTCACACAGAACTTTCCTTAAATAGATCTGCCAATGTACATGTACTTACTAATGCTAATTTCTCCTATAACCCCTACCGGTCCTTTGATTTTCTGGTATATGTATCTTCCTAGCACCACAACCAGCACATAAAAGATGTACAGTAAAATAAAACCTACAATATAAATGATGTTAAATGTTGGCTCGATCTCTCTCTCTCTCTCTCTCTCTCTCTCTCTCTCTCTCTCTTTTTATGTCACAAAAGTTTTGTTGACATTTCTTTTTGCAAGATATCATACATGTAGCTATTTGGTATTTATGTGAAAAGTGAAAATTTAATGATTGCATGATTTTGATCAGTGTTATATGTAATCATTTTACATGACAAAATACACAAGAAATTTTTGCGAGCAATTCTGGCTTCATCATGTAAAAATAACATTCTTGCAAATAAAAAATTCTTATTTACGGAATGTTAAGTGAATCCGTTTGTTAAAAAATATACTTATTGGCTCTTACAGCTTAATTTCAGATAAGCTTACTTCCAAATGTAAATTCTTTTATTAAAACTTGTTCTTGTATATTGCTAAGCAAAGCATTTGATACCTATTGCCTCTATCTTTGTAATCTTTTTGCTAAGCAGCGCGTTTTATACCTATTGCCTCCATCTTTGTAATCTTTTTGCTAAGCAGTGCATTTGATACCTATTGCCTCCATCTTTGTAATCTTTTTGCTAAGCAGTGCATTTGATACTTATTGCCTCCATTTGTAATCTTTTTGCTAAGCAGTGCATTTGATACCTATTGCCTCCATCTTTGTAATCTTTTTGCTAAGCAGTGCATTTGATACCTATTGCCTCCATCTTTGTAATCTTTTTGCTTCGCAGTGCATTTGATACCTATTGCCTCCATCTTTGTAATCTTTTTGTTAAGCAGTGTATTTGATACCTATTGCCTCTACCTTTGTAATCTTTTTGCTAAGCAGTGCATTTGATACCTATTGCCTCCATCTTTGTAATCTTTTTGTCCCACATGGTAACAAAAGTCCAGAAAACAGCGGCGAGGTAGAAGACAATGTCCCTGAGGAATGGCCTCTGCATGGCGTCGAAAGGGTGGATAATGGCGATAGTGCCCGCCACTACCGCTGTCACGAATACACCAGCTCCTGTATAAAGCATGTAACGTACTGAGACTACTGAAGCATCTCTAGGCTGACAGTTTGATATAACATAAATTAAAATTACACAATGTTGGTTTAATGCTGGTTTTATGTTGACCCAATATGCCAAAGATTATTTAAAAATGATTTTAATCTAAACCATTATATCTAAACTCAAACAGCTTACAGGAGAATGTACGATTTTTTTTTAAATTATCACTGATTTTCTTTTATTTATTCATTTTTTATACTTTTAAATGCAAGAATGTCTGCTTACAGTTAGATTACATGTACCTATAGGGCTGAGGCAATAATTTGGTCAAATCTTGGCCAAGCAGTTGAAATACACATAGTTACTCAGCAAATTTTTACATTATGATTGCAATGTCATGCATTCATTTGCTTTACAGAAGAAAACACTAGATAGATTAAGTGCTTAGGAAGTTTTTACATATAACAGATGTTCAGGAAATTTGTATAAACATGAAGTGATCTTAAGTGATCATGAATTGCTATATGTGAAACCTCTTCAGGAATTATTTAAATACCATGCACAGAGTTTATTACAAGAACAACTATATATTATCACTTTTCCTCACAGACACTTAATGTTAGGTATTTTTTGAACAAAAACAATTTACACCATAACTTTTAATTAAGTATTGTCATAAACACTTGGGTGATATTTACCAAGTAATGCTCCAAATGCCAGGCCTGCCTCGCCATTCTTTGCATTACCAATAGCAGCAATGGCAGAGAAGATATCTGGTGCCCCATTTCCAAAAGCCAGAAAAGTAACTCCCTTCATTCAGGTTAAGGAAAATCATTGTAAAGTATGGTTGCCCAGAAAGTTACAATTATTCCTATGATTTAATATTAAAGCACATAATATGTACTTTTAAATGTTTAAAAGACAAATTTACTCAAATCACAAAACTTGCAAAGTATTGAATAAAAAAAATTCAACAAGAGCATAATATTTGCAAATAAAAACATAAATCATAAGGTTTTTTTTCTTTAAAAGATACACACAATAAATGAAACAATTGATACAAAGTAGGACAGCTTGGTAAGGTGTCTAATAGTGAGTTGTCTAATGACGAGATGTTTGATTGCAATGTCTAATGATGAGGTGTGTGATTTCTATGTCTGATGGTGAGATGATTGATTGCATTGTCTAATGATGAGGTGTGTGATTTCTATGTCTGATGGTGAGATGATTGATTGCTATGTCTAATTATGAGATGTTTGATTGCTTTGTGTAATGGTGAGATGTTTGATTTCAACATGAATGACCAATGATAAGATGTCTGATGGTGAGATGATTGATTGCAATGTCTAATGATGAGATGTTTGATTGCTATGTCTAATGATGAGATGTTTGATTGCTATGTCTAATGATGAGATGTTTGATTGCTATGTCTAATGATGAGATGTTTGATTGCTATGTCTAATGATGAGATGTTTGATTGCAATGTCCAATGGTGAAATATCTAATGACAAGATGGTTAATATCTAATGACAAGATGGTTGATTGCTATGTCTAATGGTGAGATGTCTAATGTCAAGTCATTAGATTGCTATGTCTAATGATGAGATATTTGATTGCAATGTCCAATGGTGAAATATCTAATGACAAGATGGTTAATATCTAATGACAAGATGGTTGATTGCTATGTCTAATGGTGAGATGTCTAATGTCAAGATGTTTGATTGCTATGTCTAATGATGAGATGTCTAATGTTGAGATGTTTGATTGCTATGTCTAAATGATGAGATGTTTGATTGCTATGTCTAATGATGAGATGTTTGATTGGTTTGTGTAATGGTGAGATGTCTCATGATGAGATGTGTGATATCTATGTCTAATGGTGAGATGATTGATTGCAATGTCTAATGATGAGGTGTTTGATTGCAATGTCGCATGATGAGATGTGTGATTTCTGTCTAATGGTGAATTGTTTGATTGCTATGTCTAATGGTGAGATGTTTGATTGCTATGTCTAATGATGAGATGTTTGATTGCAATGTCTAATGATGAGATGTCTCATGATGTGATCTTTGATTGCTATGTCTAATGATGAGATGTTTGATGGCTTTGTCTAATGATGAGATGTTTGATTGCTTTGTGTAATGGTGAGATGTCTCATGATGAGATGTGTGATTCCTATATCTGATGGTGAGATGTTTTATTGCAATGTCTTATGGCAAATTGTTTGATTGCTATGTCTAATGATTAGATGTTTGATTGCTATGGCTAATAATGAGATGTTTGATTGCAATGTCTAATGATGAGATGTTTGGTTGCTATGTCTAATGATGAGATGTTTGATAGCTATGTCTAATGGTGAGATGTCTAATGGTTAGATGTTTGATTGCTATGTCTAATGGTGAGATGTTTGATTGCTATGTCTAATAATGAGATGTTTGATTGTTATGTCTAATGAAGAGATGTTTGATTGCTATGTCTAATGGTGAGATGTCTAATGGTGAATTGTTTGGTTGCTATGTCTAATGGTGAGATGTTTGATTGCTATGTCTAATAATGAGATGTTTGGATGCTATGTCTAATGATGAGATGTTTGATTGCTATGTCTAATGGTGAGATGTCTAATGATGAGATCTTTGATTGCTATGTCTAATGATGAGATGTTTGATTGCTATATGTCTAATAATGAGATGTTTGATTGCTATGTCTAATGATGAGATGTCTATGGGTGAGATGTTTGATTGCTATGTCTAATGGTGAGATGTTTGATTGCTATGTCTAATGATGAAATGTTTGATTGCTATGTCTAATGGTGAGATGTCTAATGATGAAATGTTTTGATTGCTATGTGTAATGGTGAGATGTCTAATGGTGAGATGTTGATTGCAATGTCTAATGATGAGATGTCTAATGGTGAGATGTGTGATTGCTATGTCTGATGGTGAGATGATTGATTGCATTGTCTAATGATGAGGTGTGTGATTTCAATGTCTAATGATGAGATGTTTGATTGCTATGTCTAATGGTGAGATGTTTGATTGCTATGTCTAATGGTGAGATGTTTGATTGCTATGTCTAATGGTGAGATGTTTGATTGCTATGGCTAATAATGAGATGTTTGATTGCTATATGTCTAATGGTGAGATATTTGATTGCTATGACTAATAATGAGATGTTTGGTTGCTATGTCTAATGGTGATATGTCTAAGGGTTAGATGTTTGATTGCTGTATGGTATATTTTTAATGTAACACTTAATATTCCTTTGTTAATGCACAGCTAAGGTGGGGGCCATTCAACATGAGTCAACATGATATTAGCAATTTCCATCTGTTAGAATTGACTTTATAACAGTAGTGGAATCAACCATTAGTTAAAAATATAGAGCAATCATGAATCAATAATTATGAATAAAACAAATAATTTAATTACTGGTCTTTTTGTGTTGCCTATATCATAAAACATAGGTAATCAAAGATTACAAAGCTCACCTTGACGAATGTTAATATCAGTTTAGGTAATGCAAATCTCACATCATATTTTCTTAACAGTTGGTTTTTATTCTGACAATAATATTCAAGCAAGTTCTGTTTAAATAGGTCTTAAAATTCATTGGGGATTGTCCTGTTCCAAAAACTTTAACCTCGTCACTCGTTTGGAAAATGTGGGTCAGATCCAGCATCCGAAGCAAGTTTCGATTGTCCATCCCTAGATGCATCATCCATGCAAATTTGGTCCGGGTAGGGCTTATAGTTACTTAGGAATAATCTAGTCACTAATCTGGTAAATGTAGGTCAGATCCAGCATCCGAAGCAAGTCTGGTAGTGTCCATCCCTAGATGTATCATCCATGCAAGTTTGGTCCGGGTAGGGCTTATAGTTACTTGGGAATGGACCTGCTTCAAAAACTTTAACCTGGTCACTTATCTGGAAAATGTAGGTCACATCCAGCATCCGAAGCAAGTCTGGTAGTGTCCATCCCTAGATGCATCATCCATGCCAGTTTGGTCCGGGTAGGGCTTATAGTTACTTGGGAAAAATCTAGTCACTAATCTGGTAAATGTAGGTCAGATCCAGCATCTGAAGCAAGTCTGGTAGTGTCCATCCCTAGATGCATCATCCATGCAAGTTTGGTCCGGGTAGGGCTTATAGTTACTTGGGAATGGACCTGCTCCAAAAACTTTAACCTGGTCATTCATCTGGAAAATGTAGGTCAGATCCAGCATCTGAAGCAAGTCTGGTACTGTCCATCCCTAGATGCATTATCCATGTAAGTTTGGTCCGGGTAGGGCTTATAGTTCCTTGGGAATGGACCTGCTCCAAAAACTTTAACCTGGTCACTCATCTGGAAAATGTAGGTCAGATCCAGCATCCGAAGCAAGTCTGGTAGTGTCCATCCCTAGATGTATCATCCATGCAAGTTTGGTCCAGGTAGGGCTTATAGTTACTTGGGAATGGACCTGCTCCTAAAACTTTAACTGGGACGCCGACGCCAGGGGTATAGCATAAGCTCATCTCAACTTCGTCGAGGTGAGCTAAAAATGTATATTTATTATATATGACAAGTAGATGTTTAAAAGCACTTGTGGACACTCACACAGTTTTCTCACATAAAATTCATATAAGGACCACTATCATTCCAGATGATATTTATACAAGGTTCAGTAGAAATATACCATTGACATACTCATATATTCCAGGAAGAATCGTGACACTTATACATGTATCTTGTAGGTATTTAATTCTGATGCAGGCATTTCCTTATTTTGATGGGTATCATAAGAATTACAGAATTACAGAACTGAGGGTGTATTTACTGCTAAATGAAAGACTGGTGATTAATAATTGGATCAACTTTAGTTTACAATATAAATATCCTAATTTAATGATTAAAATCAAATATGATACATATTTTATTCAGTATTTATACTTATCAAACTTCAAACCAAAGGATACAGCAATGTTATGACTCAGATGTAATGTTTTAGAGATAACAGTTAAGGCAGGACAGAAACTGAAAAAAAGTAAGAATGGCTGATACAAAAAGTGTTGTCATAAAGATAATCAGAATGAAAAATAAAGACAGCTAGTGCATACAGAATACTAAACTATTGTACATGGTTTTTTGATTCACTGTGTAGTTTTAGATGTAATATTCACATGCATGATTTCCTGTTGTATTAGTACTGTGTATAAACTTACTAGTCATCAGCTGTTATGGCCAGGCCAATGAACAGAAACAGCCACCATATGAACTGAAATAAGCATGTTCTGTATGAATAAGTGAAGTGTAATGAATACTTGCTGTTAGAATATTATTTTATAAAATGCTTTCAATGTAAGACAAACTAGAAGTACTGTGAGCAATGAGCTCACTCAATGATACCCCCCGCCTCCCATATGAATCTAATGGCAGTGTCCGTGTTTTGCTATGGGAAACCCAAAATATGTGTCGGATCAAAAAGTAAAATAGGAGGTGCACAATGGCAATATGTAATAAAAATTCAGTGGTATGAGAGGATTTGCAGATAAGAGATGGGTACCCCAAAGCATAACAGATGGACGGACGGCTAGACAGATAGACAAGGGTAAAACAGTATACCCCCCTCTCCTTCGGAGTGGGGGTAAAAAAATAAGCAGTTGGAACTTCCAAATTACCTCAAAATACCCATGGTACCAGTGCTTTAGATAAAAAGTTCAACTGTACGTATTTTGTCTGTGGCCGGTTTTGTTACCTGAATGCTGAGAGCCAGTGATGTTTTCTTACCAGAATGATAAGAGCCAGAGGTAGTAAAGCTGGGGAGAATTGACAGTATGAAAACACTGTGTAGTCAATAAACCCCTCATCTATTGAACAGTCATCTGTAGTCTTTGTGAAGTCGCATCGCTCGGATTTATTCACATTGTGGACATCGCTGCACTGCAAAGTAAAGTAATGAAAAAAGGAGAAAACATACAGTATTCAAGCTCAAATGTCCATTCAAACAATACATTTTAGGAGCAGGGCAAACAAGGACCTCTTAAACATCAGAGGTGGGATCAGATGCCATGGAGGAGTGCATGCATGAGCATCCCCTGCTGACCTGACACTCCCACAGTGTGCTCCTTGTCATGATTGGGATTAAACATAAGTTAAGGTGGGTAAAAGGAAGGGAGAAATTCACATCATTAATCAAAATAAGTGCATATATCACTGTGTAGGTCTGTTTATTTTAACATATAGCTCAAAATCTTCCCCTGCCACACATGCAAAAACACTTATAACGAACCGCAACTCAGAGTGCATGGGTAAGTAATTGGGGGAAACCTATCCATTACCAATAACTCAGTTGGTATAGCACCTGACTATTGATTAAGGGGCTCGAATCCTGGTCTGTTTCATTACTTTTATGACATTTCCTGTTATAATTTGTGCATTATGCGACCATGCATAGGAAGAGACAAGTGAAAGACCTGTCAGGGAAGACCCTGGAAGGGACGATGTTTTAGGGGAGATTACATCTCTAATGAGGGAGGAATATGGTACGTATACTTGTTCTGAGTTCCGTTGGTGGAGCACCTGACTAGTGATCCAGGGGACCCTGGGTAGAATCCTGACTCAGATCCATCCATCACATTTCTCTCACTCACAGGCACCTTATGTCAATGGGTGTTGTAACCCCCCCCCACACACACACACACACACACCCTTTTGCTTCAGATTCTTAGAATTTTTACTTGACACAAATTCTTATAAAAAAACTTCATAAATTTCTACCCTATTATCATTCATATTTTTAATATCTGACAAACATGCATGATAAACATATTTATATACTGTCATTCAATCAATATCCACTTAAAGATAAAATATACTTTATAAATTCAAGCTATAAATGAGGTCATTAAATTAAGTTATTTAATTAAAAGAAACCAAATTGATAACAGCTGAATAACATACATCTGCATCAGAATCTGAGTCGCCAACAGACTGGTTATACACAGAGAGACTGTACACTCCATCAGTAGCCGAGTCTTTATGCCACAGCAATGTCCTTAAAACACCTGAAGATCCCCTCGACAGGTGTCCAGGGTCGGAGTTCGAAACTGCATCAAGAGGAATTCCTTTTCTAAGCACAGACAGCAAAATCAGAGCTCCGCCGACGACAGCCAGTGTCGCTAATTTTGCTGGGGAAGACCGTTGGATCTTCTTGTTTACCATGTTTTCTTCCTTACATGGTCAGGAACAAAAACATCTTGCAGAAAACAAAACTTCCCCCCAATAACAATCACATGCTGCATGAACTCTAACCCCATGAAACTGTCAACATGGACAATAAATAAAGAAGTTACGCCCCTTGACAAGTGCTTCGTACAGGTACCGTAATCGAATATATACATGAGGTAGAAACATGTATAAAATACTAATTATTTATAGAATAATGTAAATATTTATTGTATTTTATTACTTTATTAAATTTTATTTTTTTTTAGTTTTGTTTTGTTTTTTCGTTCAAAGTATACCGTACATAAACGATAATCATTTAATCAAAGAACTAAACGTACTGAGAGTAGGCAGAATATATTATACATTATGTATTAGTTTGTGAGCTAAACGGATGAATTTCTTGATCAAATTTTTTAGACTTTTGATCTGCATTACCCAATGACAGATTCAGGGGTAGGGGGTTTGAACCCCCCCCCCCCTTATTTTTTATAATTGAATTCCAACCCCTTTATTTTTACGACTGAATTATAACAACATACACAGTCATTTGGCCAGTTCCGAATTTTGACCAGGAACAACTCTGAAAATGTAGATGTTTATTTTCCTCCCTTTATTCACGGTTTTCCACAGAATCAGATACATTTACAGCAAGACCTGATAAATCCGAGAATTGAATACTATAGACCTCATATACACAATGTAAGTATAGAATTGAAAAGAATTGTTCACTTGTACTGAAATTATATGCATTTATGAATATCCTATTGCAGCAAATCGTTTGACTTTCTGTCAACAATGTCGGTTCGCATTTCCTCGAATCAAAACAAAACGTAGCCTATAAGACTTTAAAAAATGTCAAAGTGCGATTTGATATAAATTGAAATAGATGAAAAGTTTAATTAAGGAATCACTGTCTAGTTAGGAGGGTATGTCAGGGCATCAACAATAGTGGGAAACATGGGATAATTTGCATAACGGGCGAAGCCCGTTATGCTTAAATTATCCCATGTTTCCCACTATTGTTGATGATAGTGGGAAACATGGGATAATTTGCATAACGGGCGAAGCCCGTTATGCTTAAATTATCCCATGTTTCCCACTATTGTTGATGTCCCTGACATACCCTCCTAACTAGACAGTGATTCCTTATATTTCCATTTCATTGTGAAATAAAATTGTAGATTTAGACTTTAAAAATGTAGATAAATAGATTTAAATCACATGATGACTTCCATGCCAATTTCAATAGTCCTCGCCAACCGACGTCACGCAAAGGCAGCCGCACGAGATTTACATGCATATTTGGCCTCCTTAGCGTCAGACACAGAGACAGATGCGCACGAGAATTGCATGCGTATTAGGCCTCCTTAGCTCCCGACCTATCGACCTGCCTAATTTACATTGCGGCAGAATTATCAAGAAATAAACTACCCCTAACTTTCAAAGAGTTATCACAGAGAAAAAAAAATTAGAAATGGAAATATTGTTTGATATTTTGAAGTTAATGAGGACGAATACGGAATTTTCATTTTAACTTTAGAAGCGACGACATTGAAAGAAATGCGTACAATATCATGAGGGGTGTACATCTATGCAAATGTCGATGTATCCCCACGGCCACATACTGTCTCGTTTGAAGTAATGACATAAAAGAAACTACAATTATTCCATTTATATCACAGGAGAGTTGAACATACACCATTTTTTAATGAATAAAATAATTTTATTAAAGAAATAAAATTAAAAATCAACATATTCAAGTTCAACAAAACTTGAATTCGTATCCAGGTTTCATGTGATATGGAATGCATAACGCATACATATATGGACTAAACACTAAAATCTTTCAGTAATTTTTTCCTGATACATATAAAAAGAGTAGTCAATATTTATTCTGCATTCATGAATTTAAAAACTAATGCATACCTCCGGGATTCAAATGACGAAATACCGGTATATTTACACTGTAAACGACGTTTCGTCAAACACTAATATGGTCTGTGACGCAAAAAAAGGAAGGGGTGGGGGTGATAGGGGCATTCCAAAATTGCCTAAAAATCTACATTTAAATACGCTTAACATATGAGAACTTTTAAATTTGTAAGTTAATATATTTTTGAAGCAAAAGCAATATTCCAATTTAATTTTTTAATGTGTATTTATAGATTCATATAACAAAGTGATCGACCCCCGTCTGAAAGACGCGCGGGAACGTGATTTATTGAGAAAGGGGGAGGGGTAATTTTCCGCTATTAAATCAAAACTGGTCGTACAAAAATTATACAAAAAATTATGCAGATTATTTTTACCACCAGCTACCAAAAGAAAGTTTTTTACTAAAATTAAACGACAGGTTTTTTCACAAAAAAATTTTGAATTTGAAAAATACGCAATTTTCAAGGCTTAGATAATTCATAGTTTTTCAGTTTAAGGTCTTTAAAAATTATTTTGATGATATGTATATCAAAAAGATGACTATTTTTTTGTGTTAAATGGTTAAAGGAATAAGCCAATGAAATTTGACATTTATATCTAACCTGGCTTTTTTGAAAATCAAGGTTTAAGTATAGTTCATTGATTAAAAATTTTCTCTCCTTGTAAATAACTAAAGGGGGGTAACTTTTGGAATTTCCTGTCCAAAAACCACTCGAACGATTTTGTCCAAAATGTGCATACATGCAGTAGATATAGTTATGTACTAAATATACAAAAATAACGAAAATTAAACGACAGGAATTTTTTGGGGTAGGTGTGTTGTACATCCTTAACTGCCGTGAAAAAATCCGTAAATTGAAGTTTCAAAAAAACGAATTTTTCCTTCCATTATATTATTCACCGACATCTTAACTGTGTATTTATGTCTTGTATATGAATCAAAAAAATTTTAATCAAAGAAATCTAAATCAAAATGTAAGGCATGGGTCGAGGCAATTTCATGAATATCAATAGATAATCAGGGTCACGCTTTTTTCAGCGTCTTAATACATAGTCAGCGCATGTTTGTCGGTTGTTCTTAAGAAAACTGTAGTTGTATATTGAACAAAACAATGTCATATTAAAAGGAGAAGAGCAGACAAAGTCTCATATTGCGCTCATATTTAATTTTACAAAAACACGTTCAAAACAGACTTGCCGCTTCCATTGTCATGACTGTGTTAACCTAGATTTAATGACTCCGATTGACCTGCTGAATATTACCATTCATCACGTGGTGTATAGCCGCGATGAATACAATTATTCTATCACGTGACCTCAAACCTATTTAGAAATGAGAGCGTGTTTTGTTGGTCTGACATTCGCAAATTTGCGCATTTTAAATCCGTTGTAATCACTCCGTTATATTGTTTGTTGTGTTCACAAAAACAATTAGACATATCTTTTGATTTCATATTGACGTTTCTGTAAGTATTATAAGGTGATAATATACACATATTCGATATTTGGGGGGCTATAGATTAGCTTTCAGGTAAGTTGAGGTTATTTTGGATAAGATCACTTTTAGAGGGGTTATAAAGTGTGTTTTTTCTTCTGATAAGGTAAGTTAGGGGGGTTTAAGATAACTGTTTATTCCCTGTAAATTATTATAAGAAATAATGCCGAAATCCGACAGTTGTATCGTTTGTAATAAAAGGGTTTCTCCAAATTATCGTCGATCTCTCAAAGAAGTGAAATATGCGGCATTGAGAGAGAATATTTCTGTGTTGTTAGATAAGACAGTCAGCGAGAATGATTGTATTTGCGATAAATGCCATAAAAGGTATTCTAGGGGTAAACTGGGTGAGGTTGCCCAAAATGAAATCAAGGGGACCACATTTTATTTAGGCACAAAATGTAGCAAATATTGTGCAGTATGTGGAATGAAGAGAAAATCTCAAAGAAGAATACCGCAAACAGCACGGACAGACATGTTTCTTAAATACAATGTCATTCTGTATGATAATGCCAGAGCTTGCCCTGTTCATTTTGCCGAAAATGGCTACTTGAAAAACTCCGATTTACAGCAATATTCATTTCGTTTCAAGCGAGGAAAATCGTCCTTGACCTCAAATGAGCTATTGCAACAATTGTGTCGCTGTAGAGAACTTATCATGAAAAACAGCAATTCTAGGATTGATTTTGACAATAGAGATTTTCTAAATAAAGATGATTATGTGTCATTAACAGGTTTAACTCCTGATCAGTTTGATGATCTTTGTTTGCAAGTCGCTAGTTTTAAAACCAGAAAATTTTCGAAGAGAACTGCTCTCGGAATATTGCTGACAAAACTCCGAACTGGCTTATCCAGTAACCTGCTTAAAACATTGTTTAATATTGCAGATAAATGCTGCATATGTAGAACTATCCAGAGAGCCAGGAACGTTTTATTGAGACATTTTGTCCCAAAGCACTTGGGCTTTGACCATATTTCAAGACAAAATATTCTTCGGGATCACACCACGGTCTTTGCGCGGGAACTCTTGGCATCTGGTGACCATAATACAGCCATTCTTCTTATTGATGGAACCTACATTTATATTCAAAAAAGCTCCAAGTATACATTTTAAAGAAAATCATACAGTGTTTATAAAGGTCGCCCACTGGTGAAGCCCATGATGATTGTTGCTTCGGATGGCTATATAATTGAAATACTGGGTCCTTATTTAGCTGATGGAAAGAATAACGACGCAGCTATTCAAAATAAACATTTGCTCGAGGGAGAGGGGAGGTTTTGGAATGGGCTAGAGAAAATGATATTTTAGTTTTAGATCGAGGATTCAGAGATTCATTAGAGGTCATTAAATCAGTTGGGTTACAATCAAAGTCACCATATTTTTTGGGTAGGGGGCAAAAACAACACTCTGTAAAAGAGGCTAATTTATCCCGTTTAGTTACAAAAATCAGATGGACGGTAGAATCTGCTAATGGCAGACTAAAAAGACGGCAGTTTTTAGCAAATGTAGTAACCAACAGTCAAATCCCGTATATTGGGGACTATGTTCGAATTGTGGCCGCTTTGATCAATGCCTTCCGTCCGCCTTTGGCAAGTGATTCGGTGAATGACGTCCAGATTGCAAAAAAATATGCTAAATAAATCCAAAATCACAGTAAATCCACTGAAAGAGCGCTTTATTAAAGACACTGGTAGGCGAGCAGCAGGTATTAAAATGACAAAGGTTGATGCTCGAGATGCAGCTCCAGATTTCCCACATCTGTCTGAGGAATACTTGAGATCCCTTATCTTCGGTATCTACCAGCTGAAACAGGCCTCCTCATAGTCAGCTGAGCATTTAGATGAGGACGGTGCGTATGACATATTTGTTGGGAAAGATGTACCTGGTATTTTACAAGCAAAAATTCAATCCCGGCACGTGTCATCGAAATGCCACTACCTTTGGATCCAATATGATGCTTCGGATGCAGAAGACCCCGTGAAATTATGGTATTGCCAGTGCAGGTCAGGGGCTAGATTGGTGGGGAGTTGTGCTCACGTAGCGTCTGTTCTCTGGTTTATAGGGATGCAGAGATGTAAAGAGTCTACTGTACCTAGTTTGATGCCAAGTAACATACTGGACTGTGATTCTACTAGTAAATAATTTAACACCCCTCCCCCAAGCCTTCAATAGCTGAATTATATCTTGAAAGCCCTTAAATGTTAAAAATAGAAGTAAAGAAATTCTAAAGTGGATTCCATGTTTACAACTATTTATAACACACTCTACAGCCACGCAGCATCGTTTTTGAAAGTGGGAGGGGCCGGGGCAGCCTGAGAAAATTTTGTTTTACTTACCTGAAAAAGTTGACAAGCAAAAAAAAAATAAATAAATAAATAAAAGGGGGGATTCCGAAAGTCGAAAATCCTATTTCGCGGGGAAGGGGGGGGGTTAGAGGCCAAGTTTTTTTTTTCATGCCAAATTCTTTCAGTACCAAATTTTATACCACAATTTTCCTTATATCACAAAAAGTTGGGGGCAACCAACCTTTCAGTGAAACATTTCCTATATAGCCCCCCCCCCCCCTGATGCTACGTGCCTAATACCAAATTCAGCGCCTGCTCACTCACCACCCACAAATGAATATAGACAATGTTACTACACTCCCTTCCAAAAAAACAAACTTCGAGACGAGGGGATAAAAGAATCGCATGCAAAATCTTAAAAAAAAAGTATATCAAGTTAACCTTTTCTGTTCGATCCAACCTACATTTTTCATATTTCTGTTATGATTATTAAAATAATAATAAAAAAAACCTCAGGGATATCAAGTATTCCTCGGTCAAATGTGAAAAAATCAGGACCCCCCCCCCAACAAGTACACAAATTGCAAAATTATCATTCTAGGACTTAAAATTGCAACATTCAGGATTTGTAGGATTTAATTACAATAATTATAAATAACTAGAGGTACTGTGAGCAATGAGCTCACTAAATGATACCCCCCGCCTCCCATATGAATATAATGGCAGTGTCCAAGTTTTGCTCTGGAAAATCCAAAATATATGTCAGATCAAAAAGTAAAATAGGAGGTGCACAATGGCAATATGTAATGAAGATTCTGTGAAAGTTTCATTAAATTTCCTTCAGTGGTATGAGAGGAGTTGCGGATAAGAGATAGGTACCCCAAAGCGTAACAGACGGACGGACGGACGGAATTAACGATTACTATATACCCTCCCGCTTTTCAAGCGGGGGGTATAATAATTACGCATGTCGGGGAATATCATAAACCAATCATTGGTTAGGCCACAATTAAAATATTGTTGGTTTGGCGTTAATACGTTTGGGTCGGTAGGTAGGGGAAATATTTTTTTTTTTCAATTACAGGAATGTTTTTAGTTTTCAGGCATCATGGGTTTCCGATTGTTTAACAACAACTTCAAGTTGTTATTTATTTTCAAACCCTATTAGTTTTAAACCTTTAATATACATGGTATAAAAAATCCCAGATATTGAATTGGCATAAAGTTGTTTTCACATGCACGAATCCGAGCATGGCCGCTAGATTCATCTACAAATGTAGCAAATCGGACAGGAAAATTGTACCTTGAAATATCTCATTCAAACTGGTATAACTGATTCGTCGGTATATATTGCCACGACACACATTACTGGGGAGAGTCATGCCATCAACTTCTGTTATACAGAGTTTACTGCTTTCGACAGCCATGCTTGGATTTGTGATATGTGTATTTAACATCACATAGACACTTTTAATTGAAACTGTTTGATCAATCAAGCGTTTACATGATTCTTTCCCATTTTGTGATATGTACTCAAATGTACAGACACCTAAATCCGGATATATATACAGAATGAAAAAAAAAATTACGATCTGTATCAGTTGGAAAAATTCTTCTGACCACAGCGATTTACCTGAGTCAGCCGGCAATGCCAAACAAAGCTAATTTTATTTTCAATTCTGATATTTTTTTTTCACATTCCCTTCAGAATTTCGCTATCTTTTTTAAATCATTATTTCAGAGTTACATGTATTTTCAAAAGAGGGCATAAAAAACATACATGTATTTTCTTTTTAGTCACAAAATGGAATAAAGTGCAAACTTAGTCGTTTCTATTGTTGACAAACCGCCTTCAAAACATTCAAGATATAGTCGTTTCAAAGAAATTTTGATGAGTAGAGGCAAAAAAGTTTACGGACGTTGCCGACGGCAATCATTATGTGACTTAAAAGATATTTTCTGTTGTACGTATTGAAACCAACTTATTAAAATTTAGATAATAATAATGATATATGCATTTCACCACTTTACTGATATTCATAGAATTGTGAAATTCACTTCAGGTATTCTAATTATTTAGTTCTTGCAAGTAATACTTTACCTTGTAAACTTAATGCATGTTAAAAAAAATACAAAATACTAATGTTCGAACTACATTTTCAACAAAAGTTTTCCGCGTTCAACTAAAATCTCTGTCAATTTATAAAACACAACGACATGCATGTGTATTTCATCAGAAGGGTAAGTAGCAATGCCGTGCGTAATTGGCATTTTGGGGTCGAATATATGATTATTTCTACAATAGATATACAAATAATATGCATAATTTAATCAAACGAATCATTCCTATTTTAAAGTTAGTGATATTTTATTATTGGTTTAAAAAGAAAAAGAGACTCCGAGAAAGAGAGACAGAGAGAATAAGCCATGGAATGCCAATATCCATGTGACACAAATCGATATAAAAATATTATATTATCCTATAAATATTGATTAGGTGACCTAAAAACCATTCCGGGTAAATGCCAAATTCCGGATGGCAACGCTTATGTATAGTTCCTTCAATTTTGATTTGCGACACGAAGGTATTGCTTATGTAAAAGTTTTATGCATAATACAATCATGCATACATAAATCTTCACAATGCTTATGAAATATCTTTGATTCATCTCAACAACAGCTAGATATAGGAATCTCAAAAAGATCCAAAATGCGACGTTAAGTCCACCCATTCTTTAATGAATTTTAACGAGGCTTCATAGAATTTAATGAGTCTTTCACAGAATCTTTGTTAATTAATGCCACATACACCTTCTATTTTATTTTTTGATCTGGCACATAATTAGGGCTCCCTTAGCATTACATGGACACTGCCATTCTTTATAATATTGAAGGGTATATTCATCTCTTATCCGCAATTCCTCCATTCCACTGAACAAGGATTTAATGATATAAGACAGAGAGTTTTAATCACATTACATCTATAATTAAAAGATATTTCAGCAAAGCGGGTTCAAATCCCACCTTGGGATGCAGAGACCGGTCCTTCGGATGAAACCGTATAAACCGAGGTCCCGTGTCGCAGTATGTGCTGGCACGAAAAAGATCCCTCACTGCTCAATGGCCGTAAGTGCCGAGTATATGACAAAATTTGCAGCTCTCCACCGGCAGGTGGTGGCATGTCAATTTGCATGCAAAATTCTCGAGATGGACGTTAAACAACATACAAACAATTAAACATTTCAGTAAATATAACTTGAATATTTCATTTAGTCAGAAACCAGACAAGAATTCCTCCTTCACGCACAGAAATGAATTGCAAATAATTTTTCATATTCATCAACAATTTATTGAAAGCAACATGTAGAATGTTTTCAAAAATGACAACTTGTATATAAATTACAAAAAATGTATAAAGGAATGTATAAATAATAGCTCAAATATAATCACATATTTATCATCACCGTAATTTATAAATATAATAATCAATGTATACTTGTAATACAATAACTTTAATTTACTATAAGTGAAAGGTTTATTGTATAAAAAGTAAGGTATCATCAACAGTCCGCTTCATTTTCGGACTCATCCTGTGGAAATATTTTAGTGACAAGATTCCTCCACGCTTCTCCGTTTGGATTATAAAGTTTTTCTTCGTTTTCTTTGGCGATTTCTTTTAACTTTTCTTGAAGTTTTGATTTGTGTACTTTCAAAGGCTGATTGGATTTATATATTTTGGGTTTTACTGGCTTTGGAAGCCGTTTACTAAGAGGAATATAGGGCTTCTTCTTAGTGCGTTTACGCCGAATTTTCTTTGGCACATCAGATTCATCTGAATGGTCTCTTCCAGCAGTTCCGTCCGACTTGCCGGACACGGAAGAAGAGGCATTGTTACTCATTCCGGGCGAAGCCTCGGACCCAGTCCGAGAAATGTAAGAGGAAGCAGACCTGTTTCTGGATGTCGCACTCGATCTTGGAGATCCGACAGCGGATGACGTTCTTTCCACTTCATCAGCCTGTGCAGATGTCGACGGTCGGTCTACAGCTTCCTCTGATGGTGACGTGAGATGGCCTTGTTTTTCTATTAAATGCTTGTCTGAAATACCAGTTGAATCCCTATTTAAGGGAGGCGATATTTTGTCGTAGCTCGGAGGCCGCTCTGAAGGAATTTTGGCCGGATGACAAAATTCGTTGAGGTAGGCTAAGTTGTCCTGAGTTGGTAACATCTTCTCTTTTTCTCTTCTGGCCTTTCGTATGTGAGGAAGAGTATCCTCCCTTGTCCACATGTGTGCACTCGGTGGGACGCCTCTTGTCGCCATTACGAAGGAAGGAATTTCAAATTTATAGTCCCCACTGTGGTAGTCCCCGTCGTCATCTTCAATCGAGAGGTCCTCCGAACTGTGGTAGTTTCCTGTTTCAGATTCATCCAAATTCGGATCTTTATGGGTTACTCTTCGTTTTCTGTGGAATCTAAATTAAAAACGAAATTTGAAAACATTTATATTAAAAAAAAAATACAACAAAAAGACAATATGCTGTTACTGATATGGAATATCTCTGCTTACCTTTTATAGGCAAGGATGAAGCAGATGGAACAAAGGACCATAAATAACAGACCAAGGGCTGTGACGACTCCAATGATGATAACTGAAATATATTTAACAGAGATGAATTATGAATTGAATGAACGAAGTATGATATTATTTCAAGTAAGTTTAAAGATAATTTTAGTTGTACTCACGAGCTGTTGAAGATGATACATCAGGGGATTCCTCTGTCTTTTTTACTACAATGTTCAATATTACGTATTGTTATTTAAAAAGACTACATGCATACATTACTTAAGGAATGACTCTAATTCTTGGCCAGATTATCGAGTATAATATGGTTTGGGTCAGTTTACGCTTTATAATCCGCGAAGCGGATTATAAAAAAAGCGTAAACTGACCCAAACCATATTATACTGATAATTGGCCAAGAATGATCATTCCTTATAATTTAATTTTAAAATAATTAAACAACTGGGGATGTAAAATTGTGTTGTTTTTATTAGTTCAAATTTACCGCGCAATAATACAACCATAGTGACGGAAGTGATGGGAAGCAAGGGGAGGTAAAAACTGATACATAGATCTAGCAGCCATGATGCTTGTTTACATGAGGTAAGATCGAGCAACTGTTTGAAGTTAAAGGTACATTCATTAAATCTGGAATTTTTCATGAATCCGAAGGACTGGAAATGAGGGGATTGATGGATACAGATGATTCAGCTTGTTGTCAAGGGGGTGTGTCCCCATACCAAACCAGATTATACAAAATGTTATGCGTTCCTTTTTTAAGAATACAAACAGAATTAAATTATATATTCTTATCATTTTAAATTTACCATCAGCATAATACTTACAATAAACGACAATGGATCCTGGTATTATGTTTAATGATAAAGATTTGTGCAGCGTTGAGTTGACGAGAGATACTAAGTTGTTGTTACTTCCGGTCACGTGAACATGGGATATGGAATAATATACTTCACATAGGACGTGAATGCTTCCATTTCTGTAACATGCATATTGATCGTTAAATACATTGTTAATTAAATTCAATAAAAAATAAATTCAATTTAAAATTATGATATCTTTTATTAAATTAACTAATTTGAATTAAATACAGTACATGTTTAAAATAAAAAGATGTAAACTCGCTAGCTGAGCATCAATATGTATAGCACACTACATAATACAGTATAAGAAACAAAGGTTGAAACTTTTAAATCAACAAAAAGCAAAGTAAGAGTCGAAAACAGCTGGTCAAGAAATGTTTTGAATTTAAACAGATCAAGCTCTTATGTGCTATATTAAACGTAAAGCTGAATTGAATGATAACATATCATCTTCAATTTTTTTTTACTACTTACACTTCAATCATTGTTTTCTTATAAAAACAAAATATATTATATGTATTTTATTCTTGTTTTTAACAAATTTTGTCTATTCACATGTATATAATGTAGGAACACAATGAAAACCATTCTAAGGTCTAACAGTGCCGTGTGAAAAAATATGATGTGTGACACTTTCCTTCTATCTTTTGTCTTGATTTCTGTTGTTTGTAATCTTTTTAAAATATTGCTATAATAAAAAAAATCTACCAAACCTCTCTGTAAGACTCCATAACCCTACAAATGACTATTTATGTGTAACTATATCTTGATATCTTTACGTATTTTTAATTTTATTGTCTTTGATTAATGGTTTTTCTATTTCTAAAAATACGCGGACAAAAGAGGATATATAATACGATTTGTATAGTGATTTTGATGAATTGTGACGCTAATACATACAACAGTGCAATTTAGCTCCTAATCTAATAATTTGTCTTACCTTTCATTGCTATTATAAAAATATTGTTAATATTTTTATAAACAAATATGACAATTAACCCAAGATGGTTTGTTTTTCCAAATATTTTTTACATTTAAAGAAAAACACTTAACTTGGATCAAAACCAAAACAACCAGAATAAAAATAATCCCCTTACCTGTACGATATAACTTTACTGGAGTTGTAGTAGATAGATACATTGCTTCCACTACCAAGGACATTGTTAATCTACAAGATAATTTAAACGTTTAATTACTGTATTAAATTTCTGCTAGGCGTTCTATATACTTTCTTAAAGAAAAGGGAAAAAATTCAAAATTGAGACTAAATACCTCTGATTCAATTTTGGCAGATTTATTCTTGAAAGCTGTGGAACTGCTATTTGACAAATCTGCATTCCAGTTTTCGTTCAAATCTATCTCAACATACAGTACAACAACGCTTGGGTCTACAAAAATTTCAGTGGATGTCTGCACAGCTTGGGTTGTTGATAAACTTGTCGGGATTGATGCAGTAGAAGACGTTGAGACGGTTACATCTGATGTTCCTTTCGTTGAAGTTGATGCTTCAGTTTGACTTGTTTCCAATGTACTAGCTAAAGAACTTGGTTTTCTTGCTGTAGATTCCGTACTAGCTGTTGAACCTGGTGTTGTTGCTGTTATATCCGTACTAGGTATTGAAGTTGATGTTGTTGCTGTAGATTCCGTACTAGGTATAGAAGTTGATGTTGTTGCAGTGGACTCTGTAATAGGTATTGAAGTTGATGTTGTTACTGTAGATTCAGTACTAGGTATTGAAGTTAATGTTGTTGCAGTCGACTCTATACTAGGTATTGAAGTTGATGTTGATACTGTAGATTCTGTACTAGGTATTGATGTTGATGTTGTTGCTGTTTTGTCCGTACTATTTATTGAAGTTGCTGCTGTTGCAGTGGACTCTGTACTAGGTATTGAAGTTGATGTTGTTGCTGTTGATTCAGTACTAGGTATTGAAGTTGATGTTGTTACTGTAGATTCAGTACTAGGTATTGAAGTTGATGTTGTTGCAGTGGACTCTGTACTAGGTATTGAAGTTAATGTTGTTGCTGTAGATGTTGTTACTATAGATTCAGTACTAGGTATTGATGTTGATGTTGTTGCAGTGGACTCTGTACTAGGTATTGAAGTTGATGTTGTTGCTGTAAATTCCATACTAGGTATTGAAGTTGATGTTGTTGCTGTAGATTCTGTAGTAGGTATAGAAGTTGATATTGTTGCAGTGGACTCTGTACTAGTTATTGAAGTTGATGTTGTTGCTATGGACTCTGTACTTGGCATTGAAGTTGATGTTGTTACTGTAGATTCTGTACTAGGTATTGATGTTGATGTTGTTGCTGTGGATTCCGTACTATGTATTGAAGTTGCTGCTGTTGCAGTGGACTCTGTACTAGGTATTGAAGTTGATGTTGTTGCTGTAGATTCCGTACTAGGTATTGAAGTTGATGTTGTTACTGTAAATTCCGTGCTAACTGATGAACTTGATGTTGTTACTGTAGATCCCGTGCTAGCTCTTGAACCTGATGATGTTGCTGTTATCTCCGTACTAGGTATTGAAGTTGATGTTGTTGCTGTAGACACTGTACTAGGTATTGAACTTGATTTTGTTGTTGTAAACTCTGTACTAGCTATTGAACTTGATGTTGTTGCTGTAGACTTTGTACTAGCTATTGAAATTGATGTTGTTGCTTTTCTCACAGAAGTTTCAAATGTTGTACTTGTAAGTGGCGTTGTTGTTGTATCTTCAGATGTCGCTGTGCTTGTTTCCAAGCTTGAAATAGAGGATGAGGCACTTGTACTTTCCTCACTAGCAGAAGTAGTTGAAAATGTGGAGAATTCCTCAGATGTTGTAGAATAGGTAACTGACCCTGTGGTAGTATGAGTCTCACTTGTACTCTCTGTTGAGGTTGCAGAAGAGGAAGTCTCAAAACTTGTAGTTTCAACAGGGGTAGTCGGAGTGGTACTTTCCTCACTTACTCTTTCAGTGGAACTGATTTCTAGAGTAGTCGAAAAAGTTGGTGACGTTTCTACAGATATTGTGGCACCCTCAGTGCTACTGGAATACTCTGTTGTCACAGGTGTTGTTGAACTCATCATTCCGGAAGTTTCAAATGTTGTACTTGTAAGTGGCGTTGTTGTATCTTCAGATGTCGCCGTGCTTGTTTCCAAGCTTGATACAGAGGATGAGGCACTTGTACTTTCCTCACTAGCAGAAGTAGTTGAAAATGTGGAGAATTCCTCAGATGTTGTAGAATAGGTACCTGCTCCTGTGGTAGTATGAGTCTCACTTGTACTCTCTGTTGAGGTTGCAGAAGAGGAAGTCTCAAAAGTTGTAGTTTCAACAGGCGTAGTGGGAGTGGTACTTTCCTCACTTACTCTTTCAGTGGAACTGATTTCTAGAGTAGTCGAAATGGTTGGAGACGTTTCTACAGATATTGTGGCACCCTCAGTGCTACTGGAAGACTCTGTTGTCACAGGTGTTGTTGAACTCATCATTCCGGAAGTTTCAAATGTTGTACTTGTAAGTGGCGTTGTTGTTGTATCTTCAGATGTCGCCGTGCTTGTTTCCAAGCTTGGTACAGAGGATGAGGCGCTTGTACTTTCCTCACTAGCAGAAGTAGTTGAAAATGTGGAGAATTCCTCAGATGTTGTAGAATAACTAGCTGCTCCTGTGGTAGTTTGAGTCTCACTTGTACTCTCTGTTGAGGTTGCAGAAGAGGAAGTTTCAAAATTTGTAGTTTCAATAGGCGTAGTCGAGTGGTACTTTCCTCACTTACTCTTTCAGTTGAAGTGATTTCTAGAGTAGTCGAAATGGTTGGAGACGTTTCTACAGATATTGTGGTACCCTCAGTGCTACTGGAAGACTCTGCTGTCACAGGTGTTGTTGAACTCATCATTCCGGAAGTTTCAAATGTTGTACTTGTAAGTGGCGTTGTTGTTGTATCTTCAGATGTCACCGTGCTTGTTTCCAAGCTTGATACAGAGGATGAGGCACTTGTACTTTCCTCACTAGCAGAAGCAGTTGAAAATGTGGAGAATTCCTCAGATGTTGTAGAATAGGTACCTGCTCCTGTGGTAGTTTGAGTCTCACTTGTACTCTCTGTTGAGGTTGCAGAAGAGGAAGTTTCAAAAGTTGTAGTTTCAACAGGCGTAGTGGGAGTGGTACTTTCCTCACTTACTCTTTCAGTGGAACTGATTTCTAGAGTAGTCGAAATGGTTGGAGACGTTTCTACAGATATTGTGGAACCCTCAGTGCTACTGGAAGACTCTGTTGTCACAGGTGTTGTTGAACTCATCATTCCGGAAGTTTCAAATGTTGTACTTGTAAGTGGCGTTGTTGTTGTATCTTCAGATGTCGCTGTGCTTGTTTCCAAGCTTGATACAGAGGATGAGGCACCTGTGCTTTCCTCACTTGCAGAAGCAGTTGAAAATGTGGAGAATTCCTCAGATGTTGTAGAATAACTAGCTGCTCCTGTGGTAGTTTGAGTCTCACTTGTACTCTCTGTTGAGGTTGCAGAAGAGGAAGTCTCAAAACTTGTAGTTTCAACAGGCGTAGTGGGAGTGGTACTTTCCTCACTTACTCTTTCAGTGGAACTGATTTCTAGAGTAGTCGAAATGGTTGGAGACGTTTCTACAGATATTGTGGCACCCTCAGTGCTACTGGAAGACTCTGTTGTCACAGGTGTTGTTGAACTGATCATTCCGGAAGTTTCAAATGTTGTACTTGTAAGTGGCGTTGTTGTTGTATCTTCAGATGTCGCCGTGCTTGTTTCCAAGCTTGATACAGAGGATGAGGCACTTGTACTTTCCTCACTAGCAGAAGTAGTTGAAAATGTGGAGAATTCCGCAGATGTTGTAGAATAGGTACCTGCTCCTGTGGTAGTTTGAGTCTCACTTGTACTCTCTGTTGAGGTTGCAGAAGAGGAAGTCTCAAAAGTTGTAGTTTCAACAGGCGTAGTCGGAGTGGTACTTTCCTCACTTACTCTTTCAGTGGAACTGATTTGTAGAGTAGTCGAAATGGTTGGAGACGTTTCTACAGATATTGTGGAACCCTCAGTGCTACTGGAAGACTCTGTTGTCACAGGTGTTGTTGAACTCATCATTCCGGAAGTTTCAAATGTTGTACTTGTAAGTGGCGTTGTTGTTGTATCTTCAGATGTCGCCGTGCTTGTTTGCTACAAGCTTGATACAGAGGATGAGGCACTCCAAGCTTGTACTTTCCTCACTAGCAGAAGTAGTTGAAAATGTGTCTCAAAAGAATTCCTCAGATGTTGTAGAATAACTAGCTTTCCTCACTGCTCCAGTACCTGCTCCTGTGGTAGTTTGAGTCTCACTTGTACTCTCTGTTGAGGTTGCAGAAGAGGAAGTTTCAAAACTTGTAGTTTCAACAGGCGTAGTGGGAGTGGTACTTTCCTCACTTACTCTTTCAGTGGAACTGATTTCTAGAGTAGTGGAAATGGTTGGAGACGTTTCTACAGATATTGTGGAACCCTCAGTGCTACTGGAAGACTCTGTTGTCACAGGTGTTGTTGAACTCATCATTCCGGAAGTTTCAAATGTTGTACTTGTAAGTGGCGTTGTTGTTGTATCTTCAGATGTCGCCGTGCTTGTTTCCAAGCTTGATACAGAGGATGAGGAACCTGTGCTTTCCTCACTAGAAGAAGCAGTTGAAAATGTGGAGAATTCCTCAGATGTTGTAGAATAGGTACCTGCTCCTGTGGTAGTTTGAGTCTCACTTGTACTCTCTGTTGAGGTTGCAGAAGAGGAAGTCTCAAAAGTTGTAGTTTCAACAGGCGTAGTCGGAGTGGTACTTTCCTCACTTACTCTTTCAGTGGAACTGATTTCTAGAGTAGTCGAAATGGTTGGAGACGTTTCTACAGATATTGTGGCACCCTCAGTGCTACTGGAAGACTCTGTTGTCACAGGTGTTGTTGAACTCATCATTCCGGAAGTTTCAAATGTTGTACTTGTAAGTGGCGTTGTTGTATCTTCAGATGTCACCGTGCTTGTTTCCAAGCTTGGTACAGAGGATGAGGCGGTTGTACTTTCCTCACTAGCAGAAGTAGTTGAAAATGTGGATATTTCCTCAGATGTTGTAGAATGACTAGCTGCTCCTGTGGTAGTTTGAGTCTCACTTGTAGTTGCAGAAGAGGAAGTCTTTGTAGTTTCAACAGGCGTAGTGGGAGTGGTACTTTCCTCGCTTACTCTTTCAGTGGAACTGATTTCTAGAGTAGTCGAAATGGTTGGAGACGTTTCTACAGATATTGTGGAGGATGACTCTGTTGTCACAGGTGTTGTTGAACTCATCATTCCGGAAGTTTCAAATGTTGTACTTGTAAGTGGCTGTTGTACTTTCCTCACTAGCAGAAGTAGTTGAAAATGTGGAGAATTCCTCAGATGTTGTAGAATAGGTACCTGCTCCTGTGGTAGTTTGAGTCTCACTTGTACTCTCTGTTGAGGTTGCAGAAGAGGAAGTTTCAAAAGTTGTAGTTTCAACAGGCGTAGTGGGAGTGGTACTTTCCTCACTTACTCTTTCAGTGGAACTGATTTCTAGAGTAGTCGAAATGGTTGGAGACGTTTCTACAGATATTGTGGTACCCTCAGTGCTACTGGAAGACTCTGTTGTCACAGGTGTTGTTGAACTCATCATTCCGGAAGTTTCAAATGTTGTACTTGTAAGTGGCGTTGTTGTTGTATCTTCAGATGTCGCCGTGCTTGTTTCCAAGCTTGGTACAGAGGATGAGGCACTTGTACTTTCCTCACTAGCAGAAGTAGTTGAAAATGTGGAGAATTCCGCAGATGTTGTAGAATAGGTACCTGCTCCTGTGGTAGTTTGAGTCTCACTTGTACTCTCTGTTGAGGTTGCAGAAGAGGAAGTCTCAAAAGTTGTAGTTTCAACAGGCGTAGTGGGAGTGGTACTTTCCTCACTTACTCTTTCAGTGGAACTGATTTCTAGAGTAGTCGAAATGGTTGGAGACGTTTCTACAGATATTGTGGCACCCTCAGTGCTACTGGAAGACTCTGTTGTCACAGGTGTTGTTGAACTCATCATTCCGGAAGTTTCAAATGTTGTACTTGTAAGTGGCGTTGTTGTTGTATCTTCAGATGTCGCCGTGCTTGTTTCCACGCTTGATACAGAGGATGAGGCACTTGTACTTTCCTCACTAGCAGTATCTTCAGATGTCGCCGTGCTTGTTTCCAAGCTTGATACAGAGGATGAAAGTAGTTGAAAATGTGGAGAATTCCTCAGATGTTGTAGAATAGGTACCTGCTCCTGTGGTAGTTTGAGTCTCACTTGTACTCTCTGTTGAGGTTGCAGAAGAGGAAGTTTCAAAAGTTGTAGTTTCAACAGGCGTAGTGGGAGTGGTACTTTCCTCACTTACTCTTTCAGTGGAACTGATTTCTAGAGTAGTCGAAATGGTTGGAGACGTTTCTACAGATATTGTGGTACCCTCAGTGCTACTGGAAGACTCTGTTGTCACAGGTGTTGTTGAACTCATCATTCCGGAAGTTTCAAATGTTGTACTTGTAAGTGGCGTTGTTGTTGTATCTTCAGATGTCACCGTGCTTGTTTCCAAGCTTGGTACAGAGGATGAGGCACTTGTACTTTCCTCACTAGCAGAAGCAGTTGAAAATGTGGAGAATTCCTCAGATGTTGTAGAATAGGTACCTGCTCCTGTGGTAGTTTGAGTCTCACTTGTACTCTCTGTTGAGGTTGCAGAAGAGGAAGTCTCAAAAGTTGTAGTTTCAACAGGCGTAGTCGGAGTGGTACTTTCCTCACTTACTCTTTCAGTTGAAGTGATTTCTAGAGTAGTCGAAATGGTTGGAGACGTTTCTACAGATATTGTGGTACCCTCAGTGCTACTGGAAGACTCTGTTGTCACAGGTGTTGTTGAACTCATCATTCCGGAAGTTTCAAATGTTGTACTTGTAAGTGGCGTTGTTGTTGTATCTTCAGATGTCGCCGTGCTTGTTTCCAAGCTTGGTACAGAGGATGAGGCACTTGTACTTTCCTCACTAGCAGAAGTAGTTGAAAAGGTGGAAAATTCCTCAGATGTTGTAGAATAACTAGCTTCTCCTGTGGTAGTTTGGGTCTCGCTTGTACTCTCTGTTGAGGTTGCAGAAGAGGAAGTCTCAAAAGTTGTAGTTTCAACAGGCGTAGTGGGAGTGGTACTTTCCTCACTTACTCTTTCAGTGGAACTGATTTCTAGAGTAGTCGAAATGGTTGGAGACGTTTCTACAGATATTGTGGCACCCTCAGTGCTACTGGAAGACTCTGTTGTCACAGGTGTTGTTGAACTCATCATTCCGGAAGTTTCAAATGTTGTACTTGTAAGTGGCGTTGTTGTTGTATCTTCAGATGTCACCGTGCTTGTTTCAAAGCTTGATACAGAGGATGAGGCGCTTGTACTTTCCTCACTAGCAGAAGTAGTTGAAAATGTGGAGAATTCCTCAGATGTTGTAGAATAACTAGCTGCTCCTGTGGTAGTTTGAGTCTCACTTGTACTCTCTGTTGAGGTTGCAGAAGAGGAAGTCTCAAAAGTTGTAGTTTCAACAGGCGTAGTGGGAGTGGTACTTTCCTCACTTACTCTTTCAGTGGAACTGATTTCTAGAGTAGTCGAAATGGTTGGAGACGTTTCTACAGATATTGTGGCACCCTCAGTGCTACTGGAAGACTCTGTTGTCACAGGTGTTGTTGAACTCATCATTCCGGAAGTTTCAAATGTTGTACTTGTAAGTGGCGTTGTTGTTGTATCTTCAGATGTCGCCGTGCTTGTTTCCAAGCTTGGTACAGAGGATGAGGCAGATGTCGCCGTGCTTGCTTGTACTTTCCTCACTAGCAGAAGTAGTTGAAAATGTGGAGAATTCCTCAGATGTTGTAGAATAACTAGCTGCTCCTGTGGTAGTTTGAGTCTCACTTGTACTCTCTGTTGAGGTTGCAGAAGAGGAAGTCTCAAAAGTTGTAGTTTCAACAGGCGTAGTGGGAGTGGTACTTTCCTCACTTACTCTTTCAGTGGAACTGATTTCTAGAGTAGTGGAAATGGTTGGAGACGTTTCTACAGATATTGTGGTACCCTCAGTGCTACTGGAAGACTCTGTTGTCACAGGTGTTGTTGAACTCATCATTCCGGAAGTTTCAAATGTTGTACTTGTAAGTGGCGTTGTTGTTGTATCTTCAGATGTCGCCGTGCTTGTTTCCAAGCTTGAACTCATACAGAGGATGAGTGGGTTGCTTGTACTTTCCTCACTAGCAGAAGTAGTTGAAAATGTGGAGAATTCCTCAGATGTTGTAGAATAGGTACCTGCTCCTGTGGTAGTTTGAGTCTCACTTGTACTCTCTGTTGAGGTTGCAGAAGAGGAAGTCTCAAAAGTTGTAGTTTCAACAGGCGTAGTGGGAGTGGTACTTTCCTCACTTACTCTTTCAGTGGAACTGATTTCTAGAGTAGTCGAAATGGTTGGAGACGTTTCTACAGATATTGTGGAACCCTCAGTGCTACTGGAAGACTCTGTTGTCACAGGTGTTGTTGAACTCATCATTCCGGAAGTTTCAAATGTTGTACTTGTAAGTGGCGTTGTTGTTGTATCTTCAGATGTCGCCGTGCTTGTTTCCAAGCTTGGTACAGAGGATGAGGTGCTTGTACTTTCCTCACTAGCAGAAGTAGTTGAAAATGTGGAGAATTCCGCAGATGTTGTAGAATAACTAGCTGCTCCTGTGGTAGTTTGAGTCTCACTTGTACTCTCTGTTGAGGTTGCAGAAGAGGAAGTCTCAAAAGTTGTAGTTTCAACAGGCGTAGTGGGAGTGGTACTTTCCTCACTTACTCTTTCAGTTGAACTGATTTCTAGAGTAGTCGAAATGGTTGGAGACGTTTCTACAGATTCTGTGGAACCCTCAGTGCTACTGGAAGACTCTGTTGTCACAGGTGTTGTTGAACTCATCATTCCGGAAGTTTCAAATGTTGTACTTGTAAGTGGCGTTGTTGTTGTATCTTCAGAGGATGAGGCACCTGTGCTTTCCTCACTAGCAGAAGTAGTTGAAAATGTGGAGAATTCCTCAGATGTTGTAGAATAGGTACCTGCTCCTGTGGTAGTTTGAGTCTCACTTGTACTCTCTGTTGAGGTTGCAGAAGAGGAAGTCTCAAAACTTGTAGTTTCAACAGTCGTAGTGGGAGTGGTACTTTCCTCACTTACTCTTTCAGTTGAACTGATTTCTAGAGTAGTCGAAATGGTTGGAGACGTTTCTACAGATATTGTGGTACCCTCAGTGCTGCTACTGGAAGACTCTGTTGTCACAGGTGTTGTTGAACTCATCATTCCGGAAGTTTCAAATGTTGTACTTGTAAGTGGTGTTGTTGTTGTATCTTCAGATGTCGCCGTGCTTGTTTCCAAGCTTGGTACAGAGGATGAGGCACTTGTACTTTCCTCACTAGCAGAAGTAGTTGAAAATGTATTCTGCAGATGTTGTAGAATAGGTACCTGCTCCTGTGGTAGTTTGAGTCTCACTTGTACTCTCTGTTGAGGTTGCAGAAGAGGAAGTCTCAAAAGTTGTAGTTTCAACAGGCGTAGTCGGAGTGGTACTTTCCTCACTTACTCTTTCAGTGGAACTGATTTCTAGAGTAGTGGAAATGGTTGGAGACGTTTCTACAGATATTGTGGTACCCTCAGTGCTACTGGAAGACTCTGTTGTCACAGGTGTTGTTGAACTCATCATTCCGGAAGTTTCAAATGTTGTACTTGTAAGTGGCGTTGTTGTTGTATCTTCAGATGTCGCCGTGCTTGTTTCCAAGCTTGGTACAGAGGATGAGGCGCTTGTACTTTCCTCACTAGCAGAAGTAGTTGAAAATGTGGAGAATTCCTCAGATGTTGTAGAATAACTAGCTGCTCCTGTGGTAGTTTGAGTCTCACTTGTACTCTCTGTTGAGGTTGCAGAAGAGGAAGTCTCAAAAGTTGTAGTTTCAACAGGCGTAGTGGGAGTGGTACTTTCCTCACTTACTCTTTCAGTGGAACTGATTTCTAGAGTAGTGGAAATGGTTGGAGACGTTTCTACAGATATTGTGGCACCCTCAGTGCTACTGGAAGACTCTGTTGTCACAGGTGTTGTTGAACTCATCATTCTGGAAGTTTCAAATGTTGTACTTGTAAGTGGCGTTGTTGTTGTATCTTTAGAGGATGAGGCACCTGTGCTTTCCTCACTAGCAGAAGCAGTTGAAAATGTGGAGAATTCCTCAGATGTTGTAGAATAGGTACCTGCTCCTGTGGTAGTTTGAGTCTCACTTGTACTCTCTGTTGAGGTTGCAGAAGAGGAAGTCTCAAAACTTGTAGTTTCAACAGGCGTAGTCGGAGTGGTACTTTCCTCACTTACTCTTTCAGTGGAACTGATTTCTAGAGTAGTTGAAATTGTTGGAAACGTTTCTACAGATATTGTGGCACCCTCAGTGCTACTGGAAGACTCTGTTGTCACAGGTGTTGTTGAACTCATCATTCCGGAAGTTTCAAATGTTGTACTTGTAAGTGGCGTTGTTGTTGTATCTTCAGATGTCGCCGTGCTTGTTTCCAAGCTTGAAACAGAGGATGAGGCACTTGTACTTTCCTCACTAGCAGAAGTAGTTGAAAATGTGGAGAATTCCTCAGATGTTGTAGAATAGGTAACTGCTCCTGTGGTAGTTTGAGTTTCACTTGTACTCTCTGTTGAGGTTGCAGAAGAGGAAGTCTCAAAAGCTGTAGTTTCAACAAGTGTTGTCGGAGTGGTACTTTCCTCACTTACTCTTTCAGTGGAACTGATTTCTAGAGTAGTCGAAATGGTTGGAGACGTTTCTACAGATATTGTGGCATCCTCAGTGCTACCGGAAGACTCTGTTGTCACAGGTAATGTTGAACTCATAATTTCGGAAGTTTCAATTGTTGTACTTGTAAATGTCATTATTGTTGTATCTTTTAATGATGTCACACTTTTTTCTGATATTGTTTTCAAGCTTGTTACAGAAATAGAAGCACTTGTGTTTTCTTCATTTGCTGTTAATGCGGATGTTTCCTGAGACTGTTTTGACGTGGTGTCTGTATCTGGTGTCATTAGAAATTCAGTATTTAATTGGTTTGCGTTTGATGTAATTTCATAATCGGTTGTACTTCCATCTTCGATTATTGATGTTGTGCGTGGTTCTAACGATGAATTAGAAATCACAATATCATTTGTTAATGTTCCTATTGAAGACATTTCCGAAGAAGTAATATGACTTGCTGTGTCAGTTGCGTCTAGTTTAGTTATTGAAGTAAATGTTGACATTTCTTCGGACCTTTGCAGATCTGATACAGACTGTGAGGTACTGTAAGATCCGGTTCCTTGTTTTTCGTGTGTATTGTCAGAAAGTAATTTTTCAATTGTAGTAGAAGTAAATTCGGCAATGTTAGGCAAAATTTTACTCTCGTCGGCTTTGCTTTCCGTGGATTTATCGTCCGTTGTAAAAACCGTTGTAGTAGTTTCATCAGATGTTGTGGATTCTTCAACAAATTCAGTGGAAGATGTGATCTTTTCTCTGGAGGAACTCATGATATTAGAAGTTGTGTGTGTGATAGTTGCCTCTGCGGTCGTGGATGTAGTAGTTTCATCAGATATTGTAGATTCGTCAACAAATTTAGTGGAAGATTTGATAGTTTCTCTGGAAGAAATCATTATATTGGACGTTTCGAATGTGGTAGATGTCTCAGCGGTCGTTGTTTCACTGAAAATATTCGATCCCGTAATATTTTCTGCATTTGCTGATATAGTTGTAGACGGCATTACCCCAGATATTGTGGACTCTAAGTTAATTGTGAGTGACTCAGTCGTATTTTCAGTTAAGCTTTTTGTAGTTTCTTCTGATGTCAAATTTGTATGTTGTTGAGATACGTGAGAAGGCTCTCCATTGGTTGTATATGAAGAACTTGAAGGGTACACAGTTGTACTTTCTTCACTTGTTGTTTCAATTTGGCTGTCATCGGTTAAAGTTGTGAATATACCTGTTGTTGTTGATTCGATTGAAGTAGATATAGATGTTAATGATTCAAACTGAGTATTTGTTGACGTCGCTGTTGTTAAATCAGTACCAAATACCGTTAGTTTTTCTGATGATCTAGGAGATGATGTCGTATCTACTGTCGATATTGCTTCTGTGTCTCCAGTAATGTTTGTTATCGAAGAACTCGTACTTTCCGTTAATTCGTTACTAGATGTTGTACTGAAGTCTATCTCATCGGAAATAGTACTACTTCCACTGGTTTTTGAAGATTCCGGAGAGCTAAATGTTGCATTATGAACACTATTGGTTGAGAAAACACTGTTTGTTGTAGGGGTAACATTGTCTGATGCTTCACCATCCGACGATGTGGAAATACTTGTTGAACTGTCACCTACCGGAGGTGTAGATGAGGGAGTTATGGTTTTTGAAAATATCACGAGCAATATGGTTGCAAGTTTGAGTCTCTTTACTAAAATCTTCTTGTACATCACTTTAATTTCATCATGTCTAAAAGAAAAACCGATAAATCAATAAATATCATTTTTCATTGAAATAATCAGCAGTACCTTTTCTAATGATATCAGTATTTTTTTAATCGTTTAGTTAGCTTGAATTTGCTTTGAAAATATTTGCTATAAAAACAGGATAGTAAATATATAGATCAGTTGTAAATTAAAAGGTATCCTCTCAATTACGAATTAGTCTAGTTTTTAAAACGTAGAGGAGATTTGAATGAAATTTGATGCATCTATATCCTCACCAAAAACTACAAAGCCTAGATTTATCAGCACTAAACAATACTTCAATCTCCTAATGGGTCACCATTGAGGACAGCTCATTCTTTAATTCAAGCGACAAGTTGACACTGGCACTGTAATCGCGTTGTAAAATTAATTCTTATCTGGTTGTCGCATGAAACATTTTCTTTTGCTGAAGTGATTTTAGAAAACGAAAAAGGAAATGTTTTACCTAGTTTTTATAATAATAATAATTTAGTTTTAATTAATAACTATTTGAATTAAGGGTGTGCCTTTATAAAATATATTCACAAAGAAAGGGTCTTGAACAATGAATTGGTCTCATGATGCTATCTTATCAAATGAATAAGACCTTATTCAGCTCCTGTCCCGTGTGAAGTATGGGAAACTCTTTTTAAAAACTTTACAGTTTTGGAGTCTGATAAAATGTGAATATTATCGTTAAATAAGAACTTTTGTACCTATTTACATTGAGGTCATGCAGATTAGAATAATTAAACATGAGCTTCCGTTATTGCGACCTTGAATTTTTTAAAGTCTGAGAATCTGTCATTTATCAATTCATTAACGAACAATTGATAGATTACGCAGAATGAAAAAAATCAATGGTTCGATAAATAGAGAGTCTTAGTTTTTAGAATAGAAGTTAAAATGCATTTTCTTTTTTAAAAAGGTAAAACAAGTAATTTTTATTACATTGTAAATGTAATCATTTCTTAAGATAGGTACGTTTTTTTTTGGGATTGGGGTTACTCTTAAAAGATCAGTGTAAGCATAGTATATTTTTCGAGTCCTCGATGAAGAATATTTCTAAAACATCATTCAATTCATTTATAAAGCAAACTTTTGACATGATATTGACAGACTCTCTTTCTCTGCTCAGTTGATTTCTGCTATTCAGTGTGAAATTGAGTGCTGTTGTTATATACCCAGTGAGTTGCAATACTTTAAAATTCACTCCTGTTAATGATTTCGCCAAAATTCTTTCGAAAAAAATATATACTGTGTATAAATAACGTCAAATATTAACTGTAAGATAGAAAGCGGTGAGGACTTTTTTGTTAAGGTACCTACATAGAATTGAAACTGAAGGTTTTATATTGGTGTTTTCTTTTGTTTGTGATCTGGTCTTTATTTACAATCTTCATGTAATGTTGCTTCAGCTGACTTTAATGTAGCCCAACTGCACTACGTTCATTAACATGTTTGAAAGAATGAACTGCGCCATGGAATACTTATCTCTACCTACATAAGAATTACACAGAAAACGTATTACGTGTATATCCAAAGATAAAAACGAGTGTATGCCCTTGGAAGGAATTTTTTTTTCATATTAACAAATCATAATAAATCCCTTTAAATGAATTCTTTACAGTTATTATTAATATCACACAACTAAATAATCATATATTTCTGGGTTGTTGGTTTTTTTTTTCAAACTATCAATCTGTGAATTTGCAGTTATTGTTACAAATGTCACCCAGGCGATAACCACGGCGTTCATAATCTCTCAACAATGTCTGGAATTATTTTGTAAAAAGAGAAAAAAAAAAAAAGGAAAAAACTAAATATCAACAACCACCTGACCTGCCTTACTAGTCTGGCCTGTTAGGTTTTTTTGTCTAAAATAAATATATAAATATTTATATTCAGTGGTTATGTAGGAGTCTTTGTGCACTTCATGTCGCTTCAGCTTTGGAAAGACCCGAGCGATTGTGATCGGTATTCCGGAGACAGCTGGGAGGGGCCGAATTGGGTGAAAACCTGGAGATGTCACCTGTTTGTCATGTTTTGTGAAAGGTTAATTAGGTAGAAGCAACCAAACATTATCTGGACCTGTTTTATTTAACACACACGCCGCTGATTGAATTATAAAGTTAGATCTGTTTGTTAAGTAAACAATAGGAAAGTGCAATCTTTCAACACTTCATGTTGCGTCAAATCATCGCAATGGACCCTCTTTTATATTAGAGATAGTTAAGTTTTATTAAATTGGGTAAATTGTTGTAGTGTACACGTTGGACAAATTGAATAGTTGCACGAATCGTTATAGAAATTAAAGTTCCTAATACTCTAATCAGCACCTGATTCTATTGTTCCCGAGATGTTCAGTTATTTTGCGGTATTTAATGAGAACCGACATGTCCTCACGGCTTAATAGCAGTTACATCCGACTACACTCTTTACTATTTACAATCCTATCAGTAAATTCTAAATATTTCATTCATATTTAATCTTATAACAAGTTTGAATTTTGAAAATTGAATATTAATGGTCTGCTTTTCAATTAAAAATGAATTTTTCCTTTTTACCAGCGGTTAATATTTCATTCGAGGTTTAATTTAATTTTCAGTCCCAATTTTAGGTAAATACCGGCGTTCATTGTTAATAGGTTCATAAGTGACCAGTCGACGGTTTACAGAAATATGATCTTGAAATCAATCAATCTGACTACTGAAAATCGAACCATGTGAGGAGATAACTCTTTGTCATATTATCTGAAATGTTTTCTTACGCCCCGCAAGACACCTTTCATTTTCTGTTGACTTTATGATTTGCGGGCTACATTGCAGGTGAACCAATATAATGAAAGATTACGGTACAAATTAAGTTTCGCTGATCTTAAAAGAATAAAAAGGACCCCTGCATATGAGACTGGTCTTAAAGAAAAAAAAATCCTTTTAAAAACCATGTATTTTTTCTATATAAGTAATATAATGTATAAGACATGCACAACGTAATTTTTTTAAAAGTTTTTTTCATTAACATTTCAGGTTGAATTTTTATTACAATGTACATATCAAAATATATATATGATAAATATAAAAATAATCTTACCCAGTACGAAACAAATAATTCCAATAAGTTCACATTTTAGTCGAAATCCGAAACTGAACCCACAGTAGCTTTGAATCTGTCTTTGGTTATTTAAATCCGATGGATTCTAAGACTGCCTATATTTAAAGAAATGCGTTGGGAAAAAACTCATTCATCTGTTATCTCGATTCCGCGTTTTTCTTGCCAATACCTTTTTGTTTATTTGTTTGTTTATATGTAAAGGTATGTCATTAATTTGAAATGCTACAAGAACCCGCTGTTTAAATTCTAATTGTTTCGATGTTGATTTCAGTGATATCCGAATTCCGGGGACCCGGTGCGGGATGGGCTTGATTTCATTGCGTCACTATCATCGCCTTGGTTCCAAATGTCAATATCCAAACAGGTGTCTTCATCCAAAGCGCTGGCCGAGATTGAGTCGCACTTTACTCTCCCAGTTTCTCAAATGAATTTGAAACCACGGAGGCTTTTGTCATGTTTGTTTATATTGGAACATCATTTTATACCAACTGGAGAAATACCGCATAAAATGTGTGCGTCCAATGTAATTAAAAAAACTGAGTAAAAACTTTTTATTTTAGTCGAATTATGAAAGATCGTATGCTGCATTTATGACAAAGTGACATGAATTCATTTTTTAGACATTGTGACCTTGTCTATTAGTTTACTGTCAGGCGAGATTTCAAACGGAAGAGCACCTCAATTGAATCTACGCTAAAGAAAGTGTGCAAAAAATTTTGGGTTAATTGACACACCACACTAAATCAAACAAAAAGAAAGTAATTTGAAGATTTTATTCACATATTTACATGTAATAAAGTGGTTTAGCATTTTTATTTTTAAATTTATTGTTTGAATTAAATTCAGTGCTTGTAAAGTTCTTTTACCACCAATTTCGAAACTACAGAGTTTAAAATTACAGGATACATGGTGGGGACGGGAATCAGGGCTAATATAGTCTAGTATTCGAGAAAGACGTTAGACGGAACATTCTAAAGCAGATAATTCAGGGATTGATAAAGACAAAATTTAACAATGACACCGCTAAGAAAAGCATTTCCTAGCAAAGAGTATAATTATAAATCAAGGCAGCATTCGACATCGAACCTGATGCAAATGTCGTCACTTCCGTTTCACACAAGACATACTGACACACACACACAAGCGTGTTACTATATCCCTTAAATAGTTATTTCTGTGCTTTGTTAACAAAAGCTAGCGATATGACACTTAATCTATAATTACCCATCAAACATCCGTAGAGAGACCTGTTGTAAACATTTTGATCATACCTGCTATTCAATCCTTACTCGTGTATCAATGAATAAAATATTTTTTTTAAAACAAGAGATGGAACGTTAGGAACAATCTTGTTTGTTACAGTGTACAATCAGCCATGTTACATGAGGATATTTAACATGAATTAGAAATGACTTGTTTTACATTACGTACAAGAGAATAGTTTGATACTGAATGTGGTTAGATACCGCGGGTAGCAATGACTAAAGGCTTTTGAATACTTATCTCACATGAACAAATGTTTGTTTTCAATGATTATATTTGCATCGAAATCTAATGATTGTGATAAACTTCGAAATAATCAACGAAAAAAGCACTCAAAGTGAATTACTTTTTGAAGTTTAAATTTTGGTATTTCTTTTCGCCCTTTTTCGCTTTAGAAATAATTGAAGTTGTGCAATAAAGATCATTTGCATTGGCAACAGCCCTTATTAATGAAATACGGGTTCACAGTTTATCACGCGTACCACACAACTAAGCAGTAAAACTAAGTCCATTTGTTCTCTGCCTTAAAGAACTTGATATCCATTCAATAATGGACAGGTTTGGTACAATGCAAGATCCGATTTGTATATTTTTGGCGATGACGTTTTGCATCCGCCCACCTTGTGGTAAGTTGGAGGACTGAGGAGTTGTAAACGTACCTTGGGATTAGATTACTATACATTGTGATGTCATAATAAATACGGCCATTCCCCCAGATAATACCAGAAAAAGTCCCCACAGCAGCAAAGGGCAATATCAGGGTATCAAAAATGAGTTATCATTTAAAAAGCGATGTCTGGGCCAAAGTAGAGATTATACCTATCATATACTAAATGAAGTCAACTCTTCTAAAGAAAATATCAAGTGATTAAAAGAAATTCTTTCACTTTTCATATACAGTCTAAGTAATGGTTTCTAGGTGTGTTACCAGTTTAATTATATTTTATAGATCAAACAGGCCTAGCCTTTACATTATTTTTATATATTGAAAAAAATCATGGTTAATATAATTTTTTTATTCTTCCATTAAGTAATTCATTTAATGTTTTATTGAGACAAGTTTTCCATAATTTATGGGCTAAATGCTGCATTGAATTTTAATGGACTTTATCCTGGTAACGCTCCGATCAATTTAATCCAATGAATTTGACATCGATCAGAGGGAAGAGGGAAGGGAATTGAATAAATAATAAAAGGTACTGTAACTCAACAACATGCAGATAATCCATCGACAGGCGAACCTCTCTGTGTTCAAACATTGATAATTTTATTGGGCTAAGTTTAAAGATCAACATGTATAATTATGCAACAAGCAATTAATTGATTTCATATTTCACTCCAGTGATAGTAAAAGTTTTCTTTTCAATTTTCCATCCCCTATTTCACATCTTTCGACATCTCTCATCGAAGAAACTCTACAAGTATGGTCAAAGAAATTCTTCAAGTGTGGTCAAAGAAACTCTTAAAATATGGTCAAAGAAATTCTTATAATATGGTCAAAGAATTCTTCAAGTGTGGTCAAAGAAACTCTTAAAATATGGTCAAGGAAACTCTTAAAATTTGGTCAAGGAAACTCTTCAAGTATGGTCAAAGAAACTCTTCAAGAAGTAGGACCAGTTCCTATTTTTTGTGAAAACCTTGAATAATTATTGATGGACATTGGAGATAAATGAACCATTTCTATAATGCATCACCTGTTCACAGAGTGGGAGGGGCATACAGTCTCTGGGATAAAAGTAACCGTTCTCTACGACACCATTGATATAAAAGTCTTGGCTTTTTGCATGCTAGATTGTTTTAGTACTTTAAACGTATAACACGTATGGGTCCCTGCATGCATGAATATGGCGGAACGGGTCGAGAGTGGGCGCAACCCCACCCCCTTGGATTACAGAGTTATTTTATTTCTACATAAAAGAAAGTTTTTACTTATCTTCCAATTATTTAAAGTTATCTTTAAGAACATACATCTAATAGATATATTGTTGATTTCTGAAATGGGATTTTTGAAATTATTGATGTACTATTCTTTGATGATTCGGCCTTGAAACGCCCATTCAGTTTATTACGTTTTAATCAGACTAGTAAACAAACACAATGAGATAATCACTCATCAATGTTAGCAATCAGATCTATTGCTCTGAGATCAACCTCAGGAAGCACGACATTTTCTTAAAACGTGTTGCGTAATTACAATTGCAGAATCAATGTGACGATCTTTTTTCCCATAGGCTTCTCAAATATTCGGTTCTGTGTTTGACTCATGTACTATTCTACCGAAGAGAAGGTAGCTTGAAATCAAGAACGACCCTTGCTGCCATATAACGGGACTCTCTGTTACAAAACAGGAGATCAGTAGGTCTCTTGGTCACCCATCACCTCTGTATGGCCAGGGATTGTCATTGATAGAGATTAAAATAATCGTATCTGAAGATCCTTTCAACTGACACACATTTGTTGATATATTTAACACCATTGTCTTTTTTGAAATTTCTGTCATGTCCTAAGATTCATCAAAGATGTTAAGGTATTTAAACAATCTGGAGCACAATGCAATAGTCAACCTGCTGACGTAAAGGTCGTGACCTCTCTCACAAAAACCACACACAACCAATCAATGATAAGCATCTAGGAAGGATAAACATAGGAACAATTGTTCGATCTCCATCAGTAAACAGAGAAAGAGTACACAAAGCTGGTCTACTCTGGACTGGGTCGAGGTAAGACGTGATTCGGTTCAGGAATGTACACCCTCCGAGACATACCAAACAAGTACTTCTTACCAGCTGCACCAAGGCCCACAAACACTGCGTATTTAATGCTGTCAATATTTTTGAGATTGTGTATATTTATTATATTTTTGTTGTTCTCGACAAACATCAAAGAGCTATTTTTGCTACCTATCAGTTTGGAACAATCGCGAAAAAAGTAGGCATATTCATTACGGTTAAATGTCTAACCAATACCATTCTGACCCAATACAAAAGACCACCAACCTAAAAAAAGATCTTTGAGTATGAAAAAAAACTTTTTTTCAAATTGATCCTCAAACTGATTCTTCAATAAACTCCACAATACTTTTTTGTGAAAAAAAGGTTAAAATTCATGTGTTTATTAATCTAATTTCAAGTATTGAATAATTCATACAGAAGTGAATCTCGGATTATTTATTTTTAACCCCTCTTCTGGAAGATGCTTATCCCTGAGACTGTCCATATAATAAATGATTCCTGGTTCTATTCAGAAACTTCGCTGATCGCCGATATCCTTCTCTGTCATATAAATTGACTGGTTTTATTCAGTGAACAATGGGTTTATTCAATTGAAAGAATGAAACAAAGATAGGATAAAAATGAATCGTTAGGCAGTGGAACAAGAGAATAATCTGCTTTATGGGACATTCACAGGCGACATGCAGTTCTCTTTGCCTACTGGTCTCAGTTCAGGATCCAAACCACTGCAAACCGCTTGTCCAAAGAAACAACTGGGGAAAAAGAAACTCAAAGTGAATAATTTTATTCAAAAAATAACCTCTTTATATAATGTTTTTAAGTATCTACTAAGTATACAATGTATAAATTTTTAGATGTATGTAAAATTCCTGTTCTCCGGATGGAAGTAAATATAAAAAGAAAAGGAATTTTGCATGGACTTTAATTCATCCTGGGTAAATTCAAATTTTGGAACATGACCTACATGTTAGGCAACAGAATAACTGTTTTAAAATGCGTGATATTTGATTAAATTATTTTTAAGCTTCAGCAATGAAAAAAATAGGTTTTTTAAGTCCATACACAATGTGCAATCACTGTACTCATCAGACACAAATAGACCTGAACGTCTTGGAAGCTTACCTGTTGCTATAAAGTTTTCCGTCAGACCCACATACCGGGTTATCGTCCTTTGTAGCACAATCAATTTTCTTCAGGTATTGACAGAGCTTAGATTCCAATATCGAATTAGCACTGATTGTAACTAAAAACAAAAATAAGGGATTTAAGGCATTATCAAAATTAAAAGTTGCAGCCCTTGAGAAAAAAAGCGTTACTTACCATGAACAAATAACACCAAAACTATTGTAAGACGGAAAAATAGAGTATTCATATTGACAGACACGATGCACAGCTGTTGTTAATTATAAATTCACCTTTCTAAAACAATTTGTTTGCATATTCGCATTGTTTAATGCGCTTAATTAATCACAAAAGGTGTACACAAGAGTGATACGTACGCTGACGAAACTAAGTGATGTGTTTGGGTCGCCTTAAGCAAGTGGTCATACATTATCTATATAGAGTGTGTATGTCCCTCTATATATATATACTGAGCATTTATATTTATTATAAACAGGCAGAGTGTCATATATATTCATTCTCCATTTCTATGTAGTGTTACTGAGTAAAAGAAAACACGAAAGATATATACATAATAAATACAAAGTAAATGTTAGAAATAAAAAAAATGGATAATCGAACAGGGGGGAGGAACTTCACCTTCCTTCCCTCCTTCTCCCCCCCCCCCAACTTCCAAGTACCCCTGCCACCCTTTTCCCATGTTACTCTCTTTTTCTTCATCCAATCCTTTATTTCAGTTTTTTTTTAAATTATAGATTATACATATGTCGAACATACTCTCAGTAATCCCATGCAATCCTTGGATACTTTTAGTGATATTAAGGGTAGATGTTGATGTTAAGCCCCCCCCCCCTCCCCCCGTTTTATGATATCATTGACTTTATAAAAATTTTGATAAAATTAGCGGGAAAACCCAAGAAAATTTCATGCACAACTAAAAAATAATTTTCAAAAAGTTTAAACATAAAAATACAAAATAGGCTGGTTAAAAACAAAACAAGACCGACTCAATATCGACTGAGTATCCTTTCTTTATCATCAACAGAGAATATATATAACAAGTACGTTTTTTCATAAAACCCTTTTTTCCCAGACTTTGATTTTAGAATCGTTTTTGAAAAAGGGAAGGACAGCAGGAAAAATAATTGACAACTTACCTGAAACATTTTTGTCAATAGATAATTGAATGAATGTTGCTTGTACATCACGTGTATATAATTTTGTTATTTTGTTTGTATTGGAGAGGACAATTTAAGTTCGTATAACTTGTGTCCAATACCATTGATTGTGTTCAGTAAAATATATTTAAATTAATTGATAATTAACTGATTAGTTGAATTTTAAAAAAAAAAAAAAAAAAAATTTTGCTATAGATGGAAACAAGATGTGTTTGTGAAACACCATGCGCCCGGCGGTAACAAAGTTAAAAAACATATTTTTAGCATATAGGTCACAGTCAAGGTCACAAGGTCATTGGTCATTGTCATTTGAAAGAACTTGATTAGTGAAGTATGCATACCAAATATGAAGTCTCTATCTCTCATGGTTCAAAAGTTATGGTGAATGTTCAAAAAAGCTATTTTTAGCATATAGGACACAGTCAAGGTCACAAGGCCATTGACCTTGGTATCATGTGAAAGGGATTAATTAGTGGAGCATGCCAAATATTACGTATCTATCTTTCTTCGTTCAAAAGTTATGGCGAAGATTAAAGTTTGTCGACAAAAATCTATATTTAGCGTATAAGTCAAAGTCAAGGTCACAAGGTCATTGACCATGGTGTCATTTAAAAGAGCTGTATCGGTGGTGTATGCATACAAAATATGAATTCTCTATCTTTTATGGTTCAAAAGTTATGGCGAAGGTTAAAGTTTGCAAAAAAAACTAATTTTAGCATATAGGTCACAGTCAAGGTCAAAGGTCATTGACCTTGGTGTCATTTGAAAGAGTTTAATTAGTGGAGTATGCATACCATATATGAAGTCTCTTTCATTCATGGTTCAAAAGTTATGATGAAGGTTAAAGTTTGCAGACAAACAGATAAACAGACAAACAGACAGGACAAAAACAATATACGCCTCGGATCTTTCGATCCAGGCGTATAAAAATTCATCGACATTCACATTACAGAGGTTTTTAAAACTAGTTAAAGAAGGTGCACCGGCCATTATTGTATTCTTAAATAACAGTAAAATATACCCAGGGAAAAGGTGAGGGGATTGGGGGATGAGACCCAACATACAACGTATATGCATATTGTATTTTGACAGGCGCCCTGGAAAAAATCTATTTCGTGTTTTGATAGCACCCCCTCTAGAACTCTTCTAAAACTCTTCAATAAAGAAGATAGAAAACTCAGTTATATAAATGGCGTGAAGGACTGTTTGTGTTCCTTTTACGTAAGCTGAGTGAATACATCTTCATTTAAAAAAAAAAAAATCTGACAGTATGTCAGATGCTGCAGTGAAACTAGCCAAATCAGCCGTAAGTGCAGTTTTATTTTATATAGTTTTATAGCTATGTTTGCCTGCATGTATGTCACTGTGTGTTGCATAACCATGCTGGCAGAGATTAAATTTTATTCTTTCCTCATCGTTATCCTTTTATGCCCCCGTTATCGAAGATTCGGGGGTATATAGTTTTTGCCCGTCCGTCTGTCTGTTCGTTCGCAAAAACTTGAACATTGCCCATAACCTGATAACTTTTAGAGTGGGTTGGGAATGGGATATGGCTTTTATATTTCACATGTGTATTCCTTGTTATAAGACCTTTCTTTTGCACGCCTGCTAATCGATCACTTGCACAACCAGCAGTTGTGTATAACAATCAAAGGAGATCGATTTCCGGTTGTGCATTTGATGCGAATAATTCCAGTACACAGGTAGTAAATTGACCCGATTCAGGCAATAATTGATATTTTTATTAAATATAAGAATGTGATTCCATGAGCAATTTATTTTTCTTTAATTTTACATTTTCAGAAAATGCAATGATCGTCGAATAGCGACTATATTTGTCTTGAAGCGAGGGCTGGTAGAGCGAAAACGCTGCTCGCCGACTAAAATTCGTTTTAATCTCAACTAACTATGAAAATTCAATGTCCACCATGAGTATGCTACAAGTGCATCCTATCCACCAAAATTGGGACTTCGATATGTGTATAATTTGACAAATATTCGAAGAAAATTACATTGCTTATGCATGCGATAATTCAGTTGTGAAAGAGATCTCGGGTTATGCATGAGATAAAGGACAAAAAGTTACTAAAGTATTAAACAATCTCCATAATTCACCTATTATACTATTTTATTTTTGGTAAATATAAAATTTTAAATATTGGCTATAATATGAAGACGTTGCAGGGGCAGATTCAGCAATTAAAAACAAGGGGGGGTGTCCAGGTGTCCAACACTCATGCATAGGCACTTCAAATCTGGCAACACTGAGTTTTCAACAATTCTATGGGGGACTTTGACTAGCCAAAAACAAACAAACAAACAAACAAATAAATATCGATTTATTTTTCCTTGTTTTTAAAACTGTGATTTCAAAATAATACTAACCGTATGTTCTTAACATATTCTTTCACTGTTTGACAACCAAACATTCCTCATGATTGCTCTTCGCTCTATCAATACATTTTTTTTCGGAGAGCTACAGATCTGCAGCTATTACATAGGGAAATTAATTTTAAAAACTTGCTTTAAACTGAGTATTTATTGTTGTTGTTTCATTTTCATTACCATTTCTAATTGGGTAATTAATAATATATGGTTATATAGAAAGAATTTACAATAGGTGTTCCCCATGAAAGGAAATCGTCATGATTTTGTGGATAATAATGAAGTGGTAAAAATTGCAAGGTGAATAAAAATTGAAAAAGTTTTTCAGCTACACTGTAGTAAAAATTGTTTTGAATGTGCTAAAAAGATTTTTCTTACATTTTTTCCATCATACTACGCGCCTTGATTAACCTACTGAAGAAACCATGGGTATTATCACGTGACAAAGATCCAGGGTTTCAGCATGTGGTTCAGAGACGTCTACATCTTCATTCATAAATTCTTATCATTCATCATTGACTTTTTTATACATTAATGACTCCTTTGGATGAACAAATGCACTAAAATTTATATTAAATTAAAAAAAACATTTTATTTATTTTTGCTTTGAAGACAGTCTGAAAAATATGATCTACCGATATTTCAGCTTTGAATATTTTGTGCTTTGCATTGATGCTTTTGAAATTGTGAAAGTACTAGTAATTTTTGAAATTATAAACTTTGCGGCCGATTTGATGCTTTGCATCAATTTTATTTGGAATGTATAATAGGGGTATTTTTTTATTGAACGATTATTTTGGGTTTTTGACGATTTTTCCCCCATGGTATACATGATGAATAAATGTAATAAATATAATTTGTGAGATAAAAAAGTGTCCAACAAGTCCGGGGTTGAATATCCGGGGGGGGGGGGGGGGGGGGGGGTCCTGTCCACAAGCACCTGTGATGTGGTGTTGTCATCTTGATCCTTTCCATCTCGATAACAAAATTCAGGATACCTAGCTTCAAAACACCAGGAAATACTTACCCCATGACAAACGCATATCATCGAGAGCCTGCCTCTTATTTTTTCACAGACAACACTTTTTACTAAAAAATATATATGAAATGAAAGTATGAAAAATCTAACCACACTTCTGTCGCAGTACCGTCAAATAGAGGTAAGGTATGCTTGAGTTAAACAATTTCGTACTGAAAGAAGTTGATATATATGCTGGGTTTTTTTTAATTATATTTTTTCTTTTTTATTATTATTATAATTTTTTTTTTTTTTGCATATGGAATAGTCATATTAAAGATGCATTGGAAAATTCACACAAGATTTATGATCTAAATAATACACACATAATTTTTTTAACGTAATTATATTGATTGTAACTGAAACTTTAACCCCCTCCCCTAACAGATCTACTTCAACAGTTTACTTATCTTTTATATCTTTTTTTCTCACAGATTCAAGTTATTTGCAAGAAAATCCTATGATTTTACTTTTTAAATTTTGCAAGACTACGTTATAATTATATTATGTTAAATTTTATTCATAAAGTTTGAAACTTTTTGTCCTTCATCTCATGCATAACCCGAGATCTCTTTCACAACTGAATGATCGCATGCATAGGCAATGTAATTTTCTTCGAATATTTGTCAAATTATACACATATCGAAGTCCCAATTTTGGTGGATATGATGCACATGTAGCATACTCATGGTGGACATTGAATTTTCAAGGTTAGTTGAGATTAAAACGAATTCTAGTCGACAATACTATTTTCAATCAGCGTTTTCGCTCTACCAGCCCTCGCTTCAAAACAAATATAGTCGCTATTCGACGATCATTGCATTTTCTGAAAGTGTAAAATTAAAGAAAAATAAATTGCTCATGGAATCACATTCTTATATTTTAATAAAAATATCAATTATTGCCTGAATCGGGTCAATTTACTACCTGTGTACTGGAATTATTCGCATCAAATGCACAACCGGAAATCGATCTCCTTTGATTGTTATACACAACTGCTGGTTGTGCAAGTGATCGATTAGCAGGCGTATTTTGGTACCACCAAATTTGACCTCTTGACCTTGGAGTTTGATCTACCTTTACCAATAATTGCAGAACTTTAGTCTGACATGGCCATAACTTTTGAATAGTTGGTGTTATGGCTTTCATTTTTCACCAGGTCCAGTCCAAAGACTATTTCTACCTACGTAGCTATTAATAGCTACCTAGGTATTTAAAGCTACCAAAAGTAGCTATTTTTACCTACTTTATATAATTTCTGCATTTTGCGACCAAAGGACCAAACGGCGCAACATGGTAAATACCATATTTTTTTGATATGGTCACACTAATGATGAATACGACAAAAAATTTGCCAAAAAATGATTACTTCCTGAATCGGCAATTTAACATTAGTTTATGCAAAATTGATAATATACGAATTTTCATTTTTTAAATTTTTGTCATATAATTATTCATCATTGTGACTTTCAGAAATTGTATGCTCACCATGTTGGCTGATTTGGCTACAAAATGGCAGAAAGGTAAAAATAGCTACTTTGGGTAGCTTTAAATACCTACGTAGCCAGGGGTTTTCCTACCATTTTTTAACTGGGTCCGGGGTCCATAGAATTGGGAAAATTGATGCGAAATGCAATTAAATTGGGAAAATTTTAAAAAGGACCAATTTTGTTATATTCCCATATAAATGAAAATGAAGGGGTCTGTGTTACAATAGAGTAAACAACAGTAGACAGATATTAAGAGTTACACATTATTCAGCTGTTCTTGGATGATAAAAAAAATGATATAGCTCGATGATATGATTGCATGTTGACACCTATTGAGATTTTCAGACGTCTTGCAGGGAAACAAAGTATTGTACTTCTTTCTGAACTCGTTGAAAAAAATTAAGTATACAAAATTGGGAAAAAAAGATTCAGAATTGGGAAAATATGGCTGATTTTTTGATTGGGAATTTAAACTCAAAAACAATTGAAAACCCCAGGTAGCTATTAATACCTACGTAGGTAGAAATAGTCTTTGGACTGAACCTGTTCACAGGTGATTTCCTTGTGCAAGACCTTTCATTGGGTATAAAAATATTTGACTCTATGACCTTGACCCTAGAGTTTGGCCCACTTTAAAAAACGTTAAACATTACTTTTGAACCCTTAGTATTAGAGCTTTAATTCATATTTCACAGGTGTATTTGTAGAGACAAGACCTTCCTTTGCGTACCAGCAATTTAGACTTTTTGACATTGACCTTAGAGTTTGACCACTTTAAAAACTTAAACCTTGACCATAACTTTTTAACTGTGAGTACCAGGGCTTCCAAATTTTGACCTTGACCTCTGAGTTTATCTTGCATTTGAGAAATTTCAACCCTTGCCACGTTAGGCTAGCTATCATACGGGGCATCAGTGTTTCACATGTCAGACACATCTTGTTTTCAGTGTTACAACATAATTTGATAAATTTTTAAAAATTTTAAAAATGGAGTCTCTAGAATGTACTCCATAGCAAGTTTTTTTATAACAGGAGTGAAGAAAAATGCAGTGGACTAGAACAGGATTCGAACCTTGCCTCCCTAAGTCTAGTCAGTGCTCTACCAACTGCGCTCTCAGGCCACTTGTGATTGAAATCTAACCACACATTCCTCCTTCATAAGAATGGTCAATCTAGGCTTTTTCCTGACAGATCATCTTTAACCAGTCACTTATAAAGTGACTATAAAGTGACTCTTGAAAGAGTTCAAGGGCATTGCATGGTACCAAATGTAATGGGAGATGAGGCTAATGCAGGGAGCAGACCGGAATTTGATTTTTGGCCCCTTGAATCTCCAGTCAGGTGCTCTGCCATTGAGCTATCTGGCTGCCAGTGACCGAAACCTGTCTGAATTCCAGATACACTGTAGTAAACACTATATTCTGTCCCAAATACTTTGATGAGCTTATTTTCACTGTTCCACTCTTTAATCCTCTTTTTTTAGTGAGGCTGAGATGAAAAGTGTCACTGTACTGAGCTTGACAATTTTAATGATCCTCAAGTTTTCATTGAACACAACCAAATCATTGAATTTCTAGAGGTTCACTGCAAACAAACAAGCTGTAAGCCTATATGAAGCAGTCATAAACTTTGATTTATGTATCAGTGTAAAATGTTATAAACCTTTTATTTTTATTTCAGAAGCGGCTGAAGGACATGGCAGTTATAGTTTCTGGGGCCGCCATTACATTTGCTGGGTACTCTATTTATGAAGGAAATGAGAAGTTTTATCGTGAGATCCTAATGCCCCTGACACACAAATGTTTTGATGCAGAGACAGCTCACAGACTTGGTGTCCTAGCAGCCAAGTATAATATTGTTCCTCGTAAGCAGAAAAAACCAGACTCACCAATTTTGGTATGTTTTCTTTCTTTTTTAGTCCAATTTAGAATTTTAAAAGGAATCTCTCAAAGTGCATCCTTTATAAGCTCTTGCTAATAATGTTTCAATCAATCTTTTTTATCCAGATACAACTATTAACTCAACCACTGTCTACATTGAAATCAGTGCAAGCTTTTTTATTTCAACTATGCATATTGAGATGAGAATTGAAGATTACGTTATTTACTTATTAGGTATAAAGCCTCAGCTTAGATTTACTTCAATGGATATTTGGACTGACACCTACATTGACCAAAGAATTATCAGTCTAATTATCCAGTCATTAACATTTGTCTAATCAAGTTCTGATGGCTTTGACCACCTTATGTATCTTGATAAAGTCTTTAAGTGTGCATAGCTGAGAGAAAAAAAAAGTCTGCTTCACTAGGACTGTAGAGGAACCTGGCCCCAAGACCATAAACTGAGAACAGACTTAAGTCAACATTTCAAATCAATATAACTTGAAAAAGGATATAAAATAATTTTGATAAAAAATAAAATTTTCATAATATTTTTTAATTGGCACATGAATTTTTCAAAATTTGACTTTTGTGGGGGAAAATATACAATTGCAAAATTTTAAGCCAATTCATTGAATGAAATTTAAAATATTAAAAATCAAAATTTTGACTTAAGCCAGTTCTCCATTTATGGTCTTGGGCCCAGCACTTTGATCTTACCTACCATTATAAAGGCTCTCTAACCACTGGGCCAATGTAAAAATTTTGTTACATCTTACTGAGACTTTAAAAAAAAAGTCTGTTTCCTATTAATATAATACATATGTACCAGATTTATACTTCACAATGTCAAGAGTTCACAAAGTCAGTAAATTGTCAAGTACATATATGATACATTTATATTTTTTTTAGCAAAGTTTTTCTTACTCAATGTTAGGCTCAAAGGTATCTTTTGTGCACCTGTTGAGCATGTCAGCAAAAGAATAGAGAGTTGTCATTCATTTTTCTTCCCAACATTTCTTAACTGATATTCCAAGGATTCTTTCAAATTTTACTAGTAGTTCTATATCTTCTTAGTAAATGATTGATTGTATATTGTTAAACGTCCCTTTCCAGAATTTTCACTCATATGGAGACGCCGCCACTTGTAGGTGGAGAGCTGCAAATTTGTCCTGTACTCGGCACTCGGCCATTGAACATGGAGGGCATTTTCATGCCAGCACATACTGCAACACGGGACCTCGGTTTTTACTGTCTCATCCGTAGGACCAGTCTCCACATCCCACAGTGGGATTCAAACCCATGACATAAGGATCAACACATTATCTTAGTTAATATCTATCTTTAAAGACAATAGATAGATCAAGCAATGAAATATACTGAATTTTGATATTTAAAGAAAAAAACACATTTTTTTTTTATCATTTTAATATCACAATAAGCCAGTGACAGGTAGATGTTTGAATGAATGATGAATTGATGATAGATATTGTAAGGAAATATGGTTGATATGCCTGGAGACTATCAAAAAAATTAAATGCACAATGAAATTACTTGAAGTTCTGTTTGAAGAATTTTATGGTACATGTATGTCTTTTTCATCTTGGCATTTGTCATAGAGTTTCATCTTTGTGTTGCTAGACTATTAGGTTTATACACAGAGGCATTTGATTGAGCAAGAGGTGGATTTCCTATTATAATGTCAGCTGCTTTTTCTGCAATCATGATGGTGGGAGCATTCAGATTTCCACTGACAACACTGGGCATGATGGAGGCATCTACCACTCTTAGTCCCTCCACACCATAAACCCTCATAGTCTCAGGATCAACCACTGCCATAGGGTCAGAATCAGCTCCCATCTTACAAGTACAGGATGGATGATAGGCAGTTTCACTCATATTGCGATTAAATTCGTCTATTTCTTTATCAGATTTTACATTCTCCCCTGGCGTTAGTTCAGGTCCTCTATAAGGGTCGAATGCTTTCTGTTGAAAAAGTTCCCTAGTCAACTTAATGCAGTCTCTCATCTGCTTGATGTCTTGTTCAGTTGTTAAGTAGTTGGGCACAATCCTAGGATGTTGCTTGGGGTCAGGGGACTTCAGCTTGATGAACCCTCTGCTTGTGGGCCTTAAGATTTGTACATGTGCTTGATAAGCATGCCTATCACCAGATTGTCTTCCGTGATCATTAATTATGGAAGCTAGAAAATGATACTGAACATTAGGATGTTCAATACCAGCCTCGCTACGTATGAAGGCTCCTGTATCAAAGTGATTGGTTGCTCCATCCCCTGTCTGCCAGAGGAACCACTCCAAGCCAATCTTAATCATCACATGAGGATACTTCCACTGAGCTTTATAAAGTGTGATTGGTTGTTTGCATTCTTGTTGTAAAATCACTTCTACATGATCCTGGAGATTCTCACCAACTCCTGGCAGATGCTGAATGACTGGAATGTCTAATTTATGAAGATCATCAGCATTTCCAATCCCAGAAAGCATCAGAAGCTGTGGAGAATTGACTGCCCCACCACAAAGAATGATTTCTTCTCCATAAACGCTATGAGCATCAGAGCCCTTGCCATATTCAATCCCCACTGCTTTCTTACCATCAAATATGATATGTCTGGCTAAAACTCCATTTTCTGTGATCAAGTTAGATCTCTTTTTAACAGGATGTAAATAGGCTGCTGCAGCACTGCATCTTTTACCTTTGTGAATGGTCATATCCATCCATCCAAAGCCTTCTTGTTGGAACCCATTCAAGTCCTCTGACTTAGGATAACCAGCCTGCACACCAGCATCAATAAAAGCCTGATGTAGGGGGTTCTTTGACTTTCCCTGCAGAACATGAAGGGGGCCTTCACTACCTCGATAGTCATTTGCTCCAAGGATGTGACATTGAGCTTTACGAAAATATGGTAAACAATTGGCATAAGACCATCCTTTGGCCCCTTCTTTCTCCCACCTGTCATAGTCAAAGGCATGTCCTCGGACGTAAACCATGGCATTGAGGGAAGATGACCCTCCCCAAACTCTCCCTCGCGGCCAGTACATGACACGGTTATTCATGCCCTTCTCTGGTTCAGTGTGGTAGTACCAGTTGTATTTGTCATCACAGAGATTGTACATCAGAGCAGCAGGCATATAAATCTTCCAGGAGTCCCAGTGCCACAAGTCTTTTGGTCCTACCTCTAGCAGGAGAACCTTTTTGTTGGGATCTTTCGTTAGGCGGTTTGCCAGTGTACACCCAGCAGAGCCAGCTCCAACTATAATATAGTCATATTTCTGACTTTTAGCCAGCTTTGCCAAATGAGGACTAGATGTACTAAAGTTTCTATGAGGTTGATGCTGATATGAACCTGGAGCTGCAGCAGTAACATTTCCAGTTAAAGTTTTCTTATCTTTGTCTTGTTCTTGTTGCCCAGGTTCAGTTGCTTGTTTATCTTCTTTGAGGATTACATCAATAAGGCCATCTATACTGGGAAGAAGGCAGTCAGCATGTGGTTTTAGTTCCTCCTCTGTCCCTATCCCTGACAACACTCCTATTCTCTTCATCACAAATGCCGACTCTCCCATCTGAAGATCTCCAACAGAATCGCCTACAACAACGGCCTTTTCTGGACTCACATGCAACTCATCACAGATCAGCAGAGTGTTGTGACCTGAGGGACGAGGCTGAGAGATAGGGTCATCTCCACAAATCAGCATGTCTATATAATTAGTCAGACCCAGATTCAACAGGTCCAAAACAACAAATTCCCTTGGTTCTCCTGTGTTGATGGCAATTTTCACTCCCTTTTGTTTAAGCTCTCTGAACATTTCCTCCATATTGGAACACAGCGGGGTTGGCTCAGACTTCAAGATGAATTCTCCTTCCTGCCAGATTTGGTTCACTAGTATGATTGCCTCCTGATAGGAGATTCCCTCCCTCCTTAAGGCCTCCACAACCACCCCCCGGGCCTCAGAGGGTGTTCCCTCAGTCAGCACCCCATGCATCATCCGGGTTGAATTTTGATTTAATCCCAGAAGCTTGGTCAACTTTTCCATCATCTCTAAGCCTGTCATACTCTTCAACCTTGTAAATGTAAATAAATATTTTTTAAAAGCTTTAATAAATTAAACCATAACTTTGAACTAGATCTTCTCAAACTAAGAACAAAAAGTCTCTCATTAAAAAGTACAGATATTTTAGGAATTGATATTCTTTACCTTGAACAAAAGAACTCCACAAACTTTGGGTATTTTCTATGAATGCAGATAAGTGTTCCATGGAGATCAAATATCACCAGGTCCACTGGAGCTTTTTCTATGGTGGGATTTCGGTTATGATCTTTTGGTTTTACCAGGAGCCTTTTATTTGATGAATAAGCATAAGAACTCTGCCAGTCTTCAAAAGGCATGATCAGTGGTAGAATGTCCTCAATGTCCTCAACAATGTGGTCTGCGTGGGGCAGTAAGTCCCCAGTCTGCCCCACCCCACTTAGCACCCCCACACTCCACCCTAGTTTGGCGGACTTCCCTAGAAGCATGTCTGTTTTGGTGTCCCCCACCATCACTGTGTCTGCAGGGTCTACTCCTAACTTCTCACAGATCTTGAGAGCATTGTAAGGAGAAGGCTTTGGTTCTGAGTCGGGATCATCCCCACAAATCACATACTCAAAGTACTCTGTGAGGCCAAGTTCATCTAGTAATTCATCAGTACCCTTGCGATTGTCTGATGTGATAAGGGCTATTTTGACATTATTTTTCTGTAAAATTTTGAACAGTGTTTCTAGTTCCCCTATTTTTTTGAGTTCCTCAGGGTTTCTGACGTTTCCTTCTGTCCAAACACGTTCAAGAATTTTCTTCACATCTGCTTCATTCATCCCTTCTGCTACTAACATTTTTGTCATTTCAACCTATGATAGAAGATGTACAATACAGAAATTCACAGATATTCTTCTTGTAATTAATTATACCAGCTTTACCCCAAATTTATCTAATATTTAATGAAGAGGAATTCCAGCAACTATTTCAGATAAACAAAGTAGAGCAGTGTAATGATATAAGCACCTTAATTTGAGGTGTAGTAGCCTCAGCTAACATGCCTGGTACCAATTTCTGCTGTTTTGTACAGAACCCCAGAATGTCATACAGTTTGTTCTCTATCCCTGACAGACCTGCTGCCTCCTGAAGCCTAAATAGTAAAAAATGCAAGCATGAGTATTCATAAGTTATGTACAAGTTTTATTTTGCAACTTTAAATATTTACATGTGCATCTTTAAATTTAATAGAAAATCTTCAAGAATAGTCTAAGAAGAGTTATCTCTCTTATCCAACAGCTTCATTTGACAAATTTCTTTGCTCTTTGAGTAACGTACTCTTGCAGCTGACTAACTCAGTAACTGCAAATTTGTAGCTCTCTTGTCTGTTAATTCTGGGATAAGCAGAAAAGATCTTTTCATCTATCCAAAACCAAATTTCAGACTAGAGTACATCATATCTACACCTATTGCTAAATTAAATTAACATTTTTTCCCTGTAAATTCACCTCACTTCAATACAAACCTGGTCCTTTAGGAAGGGAGATTACAGTACTAAGTAGAACATATAATAACATTAACATGTGTAATTTTCTGTACCTGACCACAAATTTCTTGGTCCAGGGTATCCACAGTGACTGAAAGTCAATGAGAGTGCCATCCTTGTCAAAGATGACCAGCAAGGCCTTCTTTGTTTTATCGGTCCGGAGTTTGACATTTTTAAATGTTCCTCTTCCCTCGGACAAAGTGGAGGATCTAGAGATGAAATCTCCCTTCGTCTTTGGTCTGGGTGCATTGTCTGCAATGATGGAGATAGAATTCGTTTTTTAAAAATTAGTATCTAGTCAATTTTAACAGAAAAATATTATAGTAACTGCTGTTGCAAGTATTGCATAATGACCTTCTAGATCTGTTACTTACATTAAAAAAAGAATCTTTTTAAAATAATTTAACAATAGATATTTAGTAAACTTAATTTAAATTTTCAAGTCAAGAGTAAAAAAAAAAATTGTCCATATTTGATTCTTCAAGTGTATTCACAGTATAGTAGTATAATCACCAGATTTCTCAAAAATTCCATCTCGCTTATATATGACAAATACTTAGATGTCACGAAAATTTGGTAATTTATAGTTGCTTTTATGAGATTGAGAATATTTTCATGGATCAGTCCTATCATAATGTTGATAATTATATTTCCCAAATCGTGCATTTTTAGTGAAAGACTTGGCCATTTTATTTACATTTTTTGCGTGATTGCTCCCTCCCGGTCAGTATTGAGTGGACACACCTGGAATGTGTAAATCTCTGAGAGGAACTGGTCAAAAGTCTGCACAGTGTACTCCTGACAAACATGTCCTCACTTTTGTCCTTTCCCTCTCTTCACCTGCAAAAACCAAGCAAAAATTGTTTGACAAGCAAGAAAAGTTATTAGACATAGACAGTGTTTCAGGTCAGGCACGTGTGCTTGCATCCATAAAGTCTAGCTTTGGCTTTTGTAGTATAAATTATATCATTCCAACCCACCATGTTCCAATGGCCATGGAAATTACATTCTTTATACAGTATTACATGTACTTTGTTTAATATTAATAGTATTTATTTAGGTTTTAGACAATATTACCTGAGTTGTGTAATTATCCAGATTTATCAGGCAGATACCTAGTAAAGACGTTCAAGCTACCTGTTATAGTAAATGAAATTGGATTTATCTGTAGGATTTTCACACGATGTAAAACCTTCAAAACAAATTTGATACTTACATAAACAGTCAAGGTACACAGAATGGAGTGCATTTGATGACACCTGATCACATCTTTAATGTTTTTCCCTTATAAAAGAATGTGAATCAGATGCTCATTATTTGGGACATATAGTGCTCCTGATAAGATAATCAGTCCCGTCAGAACTTTGTAGGATTGATATGTAGCACACATGCTTGATATGACCGGTACCAGTTTTATGTGGGGATAAAAACAAATTTGACCTTGCTGATATTTAAATGACATGTGTGGACAGAGTGACCAGAAAGGGAACTCTAATCTCAGATATATTAACTTGAAATCTTTTTGCATGACTTGTAGACATGTATTTGGTTTATCAAGTGATTTAGAGAATTAGTAAGCACCTTGTTCCTTTTCAAATTTGCATAAAATAGGTAAGTTGTACTTAATCAGTGGAGGTCTAAATTAATTTAGCTGTTTTCCCTTTGGTGACTTACAGTTTCAACAGGTATGGTAACAGAGGTGGATCCAAGATTTCAAGTAATAGTGTGCAAAAATTAAAATGGTTGATAAAGTTTGCGAATTGATGAATTGAACATATTTTTAATATTGACAAAGTCAAAAGGATCGGACACAGATTCAGTAACTTAGATAGTCCTCTCCTAATACCGGTATAACATTTTGTAAAATTGCCAAAATAAAAGAAACATATATACATATGGTCTACTACATACATTGTATACATCGTAGCAATAGAAAGGAATAAATTCTTTAAATGTACAAATATATTTTGAGATGATGAGAAAAAAAAAGTAAATTGATATATAATGAAACACTCTCGCTAAATGTATGAATTATGAACTTATGTTGAACTTCACATTTACCCCCGGTAGCAAGTATTTCCTCCTAATTTGGAACCTTAAATTGGCAAAGTAACAATAAAAAGTTGTATACATGTTCCAGGGAAGGATGAAAAAAGTTTTCATTATTGTTGGAATACTAATAATAAGTTGAATATTGAATGCACTGTAATTAATTAATAAATTAATTGGTGTCAAGTATACATATTTTTAGGTCACCTGAGTAAACTCAGGTGACCTATTGCTATCTGTTTTCGTCCGTCGTCGTTGTGCGTTGTGCGTTAACATTTGAACATTTTCAGCTTCTTCTCTGCAACCGCTCAACCAACTTCAACCAAATTTGGTATAAAGCATCTATGGGTGAAGGGGAACAACAATTGTGAATTTCATGATCCCTGCCCCCCTGGGGCCTGACGGGTGGGGCCAAAACCACTAAAATTAATGCAATCTTTAAAAATCTTCTTCTCTACTCCTGGGCATCAAGCAGTCAAACTGTTTGCATGATTATAATCAGCATTGAGCCCTCTACCAAAATTGTGAAATTCATGGCCCTTGGGCTCAGAGTTCAGGCTCAAGGGTGGGGTACGTCAAGGTTGGCTGTATGAACGTTGAAAATGCATAATTTATTATATCTTTTCCTTCAAACTCCCAAATTTCAAGAAGGGTAAATGTTTTATGATTATATTGAACAATGAGTTCTCAACTAAAGTTGTAAAATCTATGGCCCCTTATGGTTCAGGGTTTGATCATGTCCCAGGGTCGGACTAATTGAAATGTAACTTTGTAAATAATTTTGTAATAAATGAAAATGTAATTTAAAAAAATGAAATAATTTTTCTATATTGTGATGTGAAAGCAGTAAAATGTTGACATGAATAACCTTCAACACTGTGGAATGTATGACTCCTCGGTCTTGGGTCCAGGCCCCAGGGCAGGGCTAAGTCAAATATGCACTGTTTTGGATTTTTAAGGAGCATTTTCATCACAATGGAAAATAAAGTTATATGTAACAAATGTTTATGTGATGTTTTATGTTTTTAAACAATATCTTTTATTCATTCACGGAAGGAAGAAAACAATTGTAATTTTTTTTTGCGACAGTTTGGCCTAATCACCCGGTGTTTAGGCCTACCATTAGAAGAGTGTTGGTAAATGGGTAAGCAAACCTGAACCGGAGCAAATGAAATAACCGGGTCTGGTAGCGAATTTTATAAAATTTCTCTCTTAATACTTTAACATTGAACTAAAATTTTGTCTGTTATAGGTTTATTTGTATTCGCTACAGATAAAATTTGGAAATTGAAAAATTGCAGTCAGCTCCGGTTATTAATTTTACCCCGGCCCGGGTTCGCCAACCCATTTTACCAACACTCTCATATTAGAACGTCCACGCATGCGTAAAAGCGATCGTCTGGAGGAAGCTTCGAAGACTTGATTGAGTGTCCTGAATATTTACAAAATTAACGTTTTTTACAGGTCTAGGTTTAGCATTTCGAACGGTGGGTTTGAGTGTTACGGTTTTTAGGGTTACATAGTATGAAATATTACGTGCTTTTTCGAATACATCGCATTCTTTTTGTTATCCATTATATTCGTTTTAGCTTTGTTATGGCTTAGGCCTATGGCGGAGAAGCTGCAGCACCGAAGGAAACGTTCGTTCGAACGGTGTTGAATTAGCATTTTATGTGGAGTAATAAATTATGTGCATAGATGTTAATTATTATTTGTTATTTTTACGTATTTTCACTATTTTTTATTAGATATAGATTGTTAAATAAGGTTAAATCTTTGAATTGTTCCAAGATTTTTATTGGCAACGGGAAATTTCGTCCCTATTGAAGATTGGAACAGAGACTTTATATGTATATGGTTCATTCTTATATTTGTGTGTATAATCATAATTTACCTATTAAGTATTAGATGGAATGTTCTATCGTTAACATGATAAAGGTCCTACAAGGGTTTGTCACCAGATATAGTAAGATTATTTTAAATAAGTATAGTTGCTTTGATTAAACTACTCAAAAAAAGATGTTCATTATTTTTTCAGTTTATTCTTTAAGTTTGTATTTATCAATTCATTTATTCCTGCACTTGGTAGTTACAGGATGGTTCGCACCTATGCAGGGTTTGCCCTTCACTGTTTTGCACCAACTCTGTTTTGGGCTGAGATTGTTCACCTTAAATTGTTTCACTAAAAATATTTAAATGTGCTCCTGAGTTAATTTCCAGCTGTCCAAAGATATTTTTTTGAACATTTTTTTTTAATTCAAGAAGATGAAATATTTGAAGCAGAGACGTAAATAATTTATGTGTCTGTATTTAAAGTATACAAAGCGTAACAATGAATTATTTTAACACAATGCTAATTCTATTACCGCCATCTAATTGGGTAATTATTGCTGGCTTGGATAACCCAACGTCAATCAACAATATAAATGATATAAAATAAATTCTCTCCTTATGATCTGGTTGCACACGGTCCGCTACATTTGGCATTGCATATTTAGTCATGAATTTGAACACACAACATACATTTATATCATATACTTGATAAATAATGGATCCAAATGTGATTGAATATTAACTATAAAACATGAGATGTTATGCACTGATATAGGCACGAACCATCTCAGCATGAAACAGAATCGGTGCAAAACATTCAGGATTCCACTTGGCTAGTTAGAATAATCTAACTGTGTCTCGGTACAAGCCCTCACCACAGTTAGAATACCACCCATATACTCGCAATGTAGCAAAAAATTGCAGAATCGCACCGAAACGATTTTGAAGGATACAAACGGATTTGCACTGAAAATAACTTATAAATTAATCAAAACAAACCTTTTTGAATTTGCTTATGTTTTTTATCCCAAAAAATAATCCATACAAATACGAAAATCCAATTAATTTTCTTAATGTTTTTCTCTGGATTCAAATTACCTGCCATGTTTACATTCGGAACTCTCTAGATTGTTCCTAGTAAATGCACTATGCGAGTTATCGCCCGTGTTTCTTTTGCTAAATTACGAACACACGGAACGAATTCTATCGTTAAACCGGGTCCGTAGGACAATATCATTTTAACGATAGAACATTCTATCTACCACTTGGCTACTAGCAAATAAGTATATATAAATATGTTTATTCAGGAATCTTAATATATGAAAACACTTAAATAATTTACAGACTCTCAGAGCAGTTTGGCAAATGAAATTACTGGTATGCTTATAAGTATTCATGAGTGCAGGACAAAATTAACTCTCCAAATACACAGCTTACAATATTAATTCAATAATTGCTTGTATAAAAAAATAAACTTATTATTTCCAGAGAGTACTTGCAATTTTATAAGGTTTTTAACATAACGCAATGTTACTTCTGTTTAAAATATAATGTCAATGTGAACATATGTAACTTCACTGTTTTACAGTAAAACTTCCCAAGTATGAACAGGGATATTGTGAATTCACAAATATAGATAGTGTTAAATCTAGACCCTAAAAAGGGCATGGTAATCAAGGAATCAAAAGGGCACTTTGTGTCGCGACAGGATCTCACGAGGGCACTTTTTAAACAAATGTTAATGTGTTAAAAATTATATTAAACATTTATTTATTTTTACATACTTTAACATTTTTAATTACTTTAATTTAATATCCTTTCATATTGAAATCTTTATTTAAACAAGTAATTTAAAGATAGATTCAATTGCATATATCTGTATTCCATTCATTCATTTTTTTAAATACCAACACATTAATTAGCACACTTGGGCTACATGACAATTATTGAAACAATAAGAATATAAAAAAAGGCATTAATTTTACATCCAAATTCTATAATCAACAAAGTTTTAAGGATACACTTGAGAAAGTAATGGTATTAATCTAGCTGAAACATCTGCAAAAATTATTAAAGTTTGGAGGTATGATTTATTTTTACCTGCTTGGACTGTTTTATTTGTGTACTAGCACAGTCAATTTAGACATTAAATGAAAAAAGGGGGAGGGGCATTTTTAAAAATACATGAAAAATACACCATTCTCTTTACTTGGAAAATATTCTACCAACAAGATCAAGTGAAAACTGTTCTTACTCCCAAAAAAATTGATTGCCATGTATAATTTGTTTAAAAAAAACTTTGGCTTTAATTAGAAACATTGACCCTCAGCTTGTCAAATCTATCAGTTCAATTAAAGAAACTAACTTAGTTTATTGTTTTATGTTTTTAAGCCTTTTTATCACATTACATTCAGTGTTTTATTACACTGTAATTATTTTATTCAGCTAAAATATCCGTTTTTTCTTCAAGTTCAACTATGTGTTTTTTTTTACACTTTCGGTTTAAAAAAACGATCCTGATTTTAATTAGTTAATAATTTACAAGTTAATTTGTCTTTGGTCTTGGGCTAATTCTTGCATAATCAATGCAATCAATTGACAGTTTCTCAAGTTAAATCCTCTACCCTGATAGCCTGAGGCATGTTAATTAGCCAGGTGGCTGTGTGATGCGTTCAAGCGTGAAGTGATTTCCTGTCGTGGTATAAACAAAGGGATTATCAGCATGCACTGAATAAACAGGGCAGCAAAGGAATATTGCCTAAACTGGGCATATTTTTATTAATTTTGGGTTAGGAAATAAGGGCATGGCGCTGGAAAAAAGGGCATGGCGCCGAGGAAAAGGGGCATGGCGCCGCGCCATGCTAGTTTGCTTTAGATTTAACACTAATAGAGAAGTTATCTTGGATCCCCATTTATATAAATTTAACAAATTTCTCATATGGATATAACGAATTAAGGATATAGCAAAATAAAAATTTCATAGGTCCCATTGACTTCGTTATAACCAAGTTTTGCTTTATTAATAGAATGAATTTTAAAAAGAAAATTCATGGGGACATTTACATCATGGTCATGCAATTACAGACACCAGGGCCTACTAATTTTAGAGGTCTGGCTATCATAAATCTATACTGCGTTAGCCTGTCACTTGCTGTGAGGCTAGTAAATCTAAAATGAAAGTATAGGTATATTTGCATTGACTGAGTTGATGAAATTTGGTATTCAGATTTATCATAAGAATATCTAGCTGAAGTTTTGTTTGTGGTACGATCAAGTCATTTTTGACAGTTATGCAGAAAAGGGTGGCATAAGTGTTTTACAAAGTTTCTAGTTATCTTTGTTATGCCCCTTGATCTTGTAGAAATTGCCAACAAATTTAAAACTAAATAGGGCATATTAGATATCGTCTGCCTGCAGGGCATTTATAGCATTACAACAAATCTAGTTTTATATTTTAAAGTGAAGTCATGAGGAATTAAAATCACTTCACTGTAAGTGTCAATTTATTATTAGCGGGTCACTGTAAGCATGTTTACTGTATTCCAAGTGCTTAAGTTTTTGCGTTAAATGCGGTTTAAGGACACTGTGTGACTCAAAATTCAATTTATTGATAACATTTTAGCTTCCTTGGTGTGACATTTTTTAAAAATTTCATGTAGGATTGTAGTTAAATTGAATTGTGAGTAGTAAGAACTGATACCGAATATGAAAAGCTCAGCTCGCATAAGTTATTTTTTCATCTGTTCAGAAGCAGTTTTGGTAGATAATTGAAGTATTAATACACAATTATTTGTGTATTTACTTTAGTGCAGCTTGTATGTTTTCCAGTAAGTTCAAAGTCACTACAGAAAACAATATACTTGTATAGTCATTAACATTGTAAGGGACAAACATCATGACCATTGGAAGCTCAGACTTTCTACAAAAATTCTTAATGACAATGAGGGTATACATGTATCATGTGCTCTACTCAAGGTCATTCCAGCATGTTCAAAGTCTGGTAGATTAAAATTACTGTAGATCACTTTATTTTTGTGACACTTTATTTTCGCGAGGTAGTCATTGACTCTTTATTAGCGAGACAAAATTTTCACGAATTGTAGCCATTGCTCTATATAATCTTAAGGAATTCTATTATACGCGAGAATGAAATTTTCGCGAGCATACCTTCTCGCGTAATTTCTCGAAAATAAAGTTCTCGCGAATAAAAAGTGATTTACAGTATTGTTGGGTTTATAACTTTATAATGGAGGATCATTAGAAGTTCATACTAAGTATAAAGATTGTTTGTGACCAGAGGGTTTGTCTTGACTTTGACCTAAGGTCATTCTGGTAAATTAAGGTCACTGTCAGGCAAAGTATAAATGTTGTCCAAAGTACAGCTTAGTTATTGAGTATCAACGTAAGATCATAATTCCTACATTTTTATACCCCCGCTCCGAAGGAGAGGGGGGTATACTGTTTTACCCTTGTGTGTCTGTCTGTGTGTCCGTGTGTCTGTCCGAAACAAATTTTCGACGCAGTTTTCTCAGCAACTACTCAACGTAGATGCTTGAAATTTTGATAAAATCTTCTCTGAGGCATGCCATATGGTGGGATACATTTTCGCTCAAATCCGATGTCAACTTCCTGTTTGTCTGTGCGTCTGTCCGTTTCATACATAACAAATTTTCGTCGCAGTTTTCTCAGCAACTACTCAACGTAGATGCTTGAAATTTTGATACAATCTTCTCTGAGGCATGCCATATGGTGGAATACATTTTCGCTCAAATCCGATGTCAACTTCCTGTTTGTCTGTGCGTCTGTCCGTTTCATACATAACAAATTTTCGTCGCAGTTTTCTCAACAATTGCTCATCGCAGATGCTTGAAATTTTAACACAATCTTCTCTGAGGCATGCCATATGGTGGGATACATTTTTGTTTAAATCTGATAACAACTTCCTGTTTGTCTTTGCGTCGTCTGTTTCGTACATGACAAATCTTCGTAGCAGTTTTCTCATTAGCTATTCATAGCAGATGCTTGAAATTTTATTACCGCTTTTGTTCAGGCATGCCATATGATGGGATTAATTTTGATATGAATCTGATGTCAACTTCATCTGCCTGTAATTGAACTTGTGTAAACAGTATATTAACATGATAGTGCTTATTTACATCAGAGCGGGGGTATTACTAGTGAGCATTGGCTCACAGATTTCTTGTTTCTTTTTGAACTGGGGTTATGTCTTGATCTTGATCTAAGATGAATGCAGCAAATTCAAGGACATTGATATCAAAAGTGTAAATCTATAATTTTCAAGCTAATGAAGACACATCTTGTGTCCAGATTTCATTAAAAGATATTACTTATGACCAGAAGATGTGTCTTTTAACCAAGGTCTTTTGGTAAACTAGGTGTCACATTTACAAAATGGAAATGGGCACATTAATAGAAATTGCACAAGTTGGGGGTATTAATTTTATGAGCTTGTTATATTTCTAGTTGAAGAAAGTTGAACCACTTTAGCTTGTTGAGGGCTTTGATTTGGATAAGAAATTAATTATATTAGAGTGTGTGCCATTACTACATTACTTTGACATAATTCCAATTATTCATGAAAAAAAAAAGAATTATAGATTCTTTGAGTTTCTTCTGTGTTTTTTTAGAGTGAAACTTATTATTCCCTATTTGACACCCTATAACGAGGTTATACACACTTGAATGTAAAAACAATGGCATGGGTTTATATTGGTTTGATTTATTGTGTTTATACAGTTCTTGAGAAAAGTTCAACTATTTTTTCATATTGAAACTTCAGCTCTAAACTTGTGTCTCACCCAAGACCAAAGGTCATATTAAGGGCCCTCTGTACACCAGTGCAAAATATATTTATGCACCCAAAACAATAGATTCCGGACTATATTGTTTTTGTCCTGTCTATCTGTTTGTCCGTTTGTGTGTTGTCAAATTTTAACTTCGCCATATTTTTTGAAATGTTAAAGACAGAGACTTTGTATTTAGTATGCATACTCCACTAATTAAGCACTTTCGTTTAACACAAAGGTCAATGACCTTGTGACCTTGACTGTGACCTATATGCTAAAAATAGCTTTTTTCCAAACTTTCGCCTTTACTGTTGAACCATAGGAGATTGAGTCTTTATATTTGGTATGCATACTCTGATAATTAAGCTCTTTCAAATAACACCAAGATCAATGACCTTGTGACATTGACCGTAACCTATATGCTAAAAAGCTTTTTTGGAACTTTCAACCATCACTTTTGAACCATAGGAGATAGAGACTTCATATTTGGTAAGCATTCTCCACTAACTAAGTGCTTTCAAATGATGCGAAGGCCAATGATCCTGTGACCTAGACTGTGACCTATACACTAAAAAAATTCTTTTTCATACTATTTTGTTGACAGGCGCATAGTCTTTTACAAACACATTTGTTTCGAACATTGAGAAAAGTTTAATGTATAAAGGGGTAAATTTAAACTTTTGAGCCTTTTAATTTTCAATATATGGTGTGTGGCAACTACCCTCTAATTGAATGATTGCAAATGGTTTAACATCCCTCTCTAGGATTTTTCACTCATATGGAGATGCCACCACTTGCCGGTGGAGAACTACAAATTTTGTGCTCTACTCGGCACTCAAAGCTATTGAGCAGGAACAGATCTTTTTAATGCCAGCACCTACTGCAACACAGGACCTCAGTTTATATGGTGAGGTCTCATCTGAAGGATTGGTCTCCACATCCCACAGTGGATTTGAACCCGTGATGAAAGGATCAACTCCTCACTCTGCTACTCTAGAGCAGACGCTCGAACCATTTGCCCATTCAGGCGACATCTACCCTCATAAAAAATGTTTAATGACAACAAATTAACTATTACAGAAAATGCTAGTTTACTGCAGTGGAGAAAATATATGCAAATTAAATACTCAGTTTATTATACCCTCCGCAAACGAAGTTTTGGGGGTATATAGGAATCACCTTGTCCGTCTGTCGGTGCAATCGTGTCCGGTCCATATCTTTCTTACAGAGGGACATTAGAATCTACTACTCCACACTAAGATTGCCCATGACCCAAGGGTGTGTCATGACTTTGACCCAAGGTCATTTGGGGAAGTTCAAGGTCACTGGAAGAAAAATTTCATAATTCGTGTCCGGTCCATATCTTTCTTATGGATAAACTTGGTAGGTTCTCATTTCACACAAAGATTGCCCATGACCCAAGGGTGTGTCATGACCTTGACCTAAGGTCATTTGGGGAAGTTCAAGGTCACTGGAAGAAAAATGACAAGATTCATGTTTGATACATATTTTTTATGGATAAACTTGGTAGGTTCTCATTTCACACAAAGATTGCCCATGACCCAAGGGTGTGTCATGACCTTGATCCAAGGTCATTTGGGGAAGTTCAAGGTCACTGGAAGTAAAATTTCATAATTCCTGTCCATTCCATATCTTTTTTATGGATAAAATTGGTAGGATCTCATTTCACACAAAGATTGTCCATGTCCCAAGGGTGTGTCATGACCTTGACCCAAGGTCATTTGGGGAAGTTCAAGGTCACTGGAAGAAAAATTTCATAATTCCTGTCCGGTCCATATCTTTCTTATGGATAAACTTGGTCGGTTCTCATTTCACACAAAGATTGCTCATGACCCAAGGGTGTGTCATGACCTTGACCCAAGGTCATTCGGGGAAGTTCAAGGTCACTGGAAGAAAAATTTCATAATTTGTGTTTGATACATATCTTTATTATGGAAAAACGTACCTCTGAAAAACCCAGCGGGGGGTATTTTGTCCCTTTTGGACAGTTCTAGTTTATCTAGGCATTGTAAAATGTTTAGAATGCTTGAATTCATTACAAATTGAGAAAAACACTGTGGATTTCAATTTTATATTTGAATTTATATTAATTAAAGGGCAGAACACTCATAAACTGTAGAGAACACCACAGAATCTGAACTCTTCAGTGTGCAGATATTTTAGGGAAAGGCATTAGTAAAAAAAATTGGTAAATACAATTGTAAATTAATTCAAACAATACTGATTGTATTACTTGTTGTTTAATGTATTTTGCAGAAACCTGGTGTCATGCCACGTAAGAAGAACTGGCGGGTTGCAGTGGCGAAGATTGGGAACCAGAGTCGTGCCAGCAATGACAATAGACTCGTGGATACTAGCCACGTAAAAAATAGTACGAAGGACCCAACGATTAACATAACAGTTGACGGACCTTTGAGACTCGTGGAAGCTAGCCACGTAAAAAATAGTGCTAAAGACCGGGGGGATACTGCCTCCTTAAAAAGAGTACAAGATTTGCCTTCGGGCGCGAATAACAGTGCAAATTTGCCTTCGGGCGCCACAAACATTGAAAATTTGCCTTCGGGCGCCACAAACATTGAAAACTTGCCTTCGGGCGCCACAAACATTGAAAACTTGCCTTCGGGCGCCACAAACATTGAAAATTTACCTTCGGGTGTGAATGACATTGCAAATTTGCCTTCGGGCTCCACAAACCTTAAAAATTTACCTTCGGGTGTAAATAACATTGCAAATTTGCCTTTGGGCACCAGTAACATTGCCAGTTTGCCTTCAGGCATTAGATTATTTGGAACAATTAATCAAGCAAATAATTTATTTCCATCTTTTTCTAGAGGAGTGCAGTGCACATGCAATGCTTTGATGTCTATCATTTTGCAAAATGCATCCACTTCATCAGAACTCGATAAGGTGCTCTTTGTTGGGGATGATTTATTTAGAGTCAGAATTGCAGAATTGCAATCAACTGTCCAATTTGTTTCAAAAATGCTTCAATTTCAAGAACTTCCTAAGTCTGTTTACGTGCATGACAACCAGTATGAAATAAGCTATTTTGAACAGATCTATGGAACAGTAACTCATTTAGATTGGGATCAGTCATGCCAAAGTAATAATTTGAAGGAAGGTATTGAGCTGCTCTTTACAAGGTATAATCAGGGATTAATTATAGTTGGAGGAATTTGCTCTGCAATATATGTGAATGACAAGAACTGTCCTGTATTTTTTGATTCACATTCTCATGGAGAGGACGGCCTTTCATGTGCTGATGGTAGGGCTATTAAAATCACTTTTAGTGACATTAATCAACTTGTGGACTACATGTTTGCATTTTATCAAAGTTGCAATATTTCAATGGTGAGCCAGTTTGAAATTCAGCCGGTGTCTGTAAAACAAAAAACAAATGTGTCCAATTTAGGAAGTGAGAGACTTTCCTTAATTGACAAGTATTTTGAGTTTCAAGGGAACATGTCTAGAAAGTGTACCTTTTCTGAATCGTCACAAGGAAATCGAAATGATTATATGAGAAACTATATGCGAAAAAGGAGGGAAAACTCACAGATTAAACAGAAAGACAAAGAAAGTACCTTAAGAAGTATGACAAAGGCAAGACAAAGTAAAGAATTTAAAGAGAAAGAACTTGCTTTCATGAGAAATATCAGAAAAAATCCTGAGACAAAGCAGAAGGAAAGAGAATGTACATTAAAAAGTATGAACAAGGCAAGACAAAGTAAAGAATTTAAAGAGAAAGAACTTGCTTCCATGAGAAATATCAGAAAAAATCCTGAGACAAAGCAGAAGGAAAGAGAACGTACATTAAAAAGTATGAACAAAGCAAGACAAAGTAAAGAATTTAAAGAGAAAGAACTTGCTTCCAAAAAACGTGTAAGAGAAAATTCTGAAACAAAGCAGAAGGAAAGGGAATGTACATTAAAAAGTATGAACAAGGCAAGACAAAGTAAAGAATTTAAAGAGAAAGAACTTGCTTCCAAAAAACGTGTAAGAGAAAATTCTGAAACAAAGCAGAAGGAAAGAGAACGTACATTAAAAAGTATGAATAAGGCAAGGCAACGTACAGGATTTTGTAATAAAGAAAGAGAAGCAAAACAAAAGAAAAGAGACAATGTACAGCAGCTGGAGAAAGAACGGCTATTTAAAAAGGAAAGTAGAAAAAATAACAGAGAAAAAGAAAGAGAGAGTGAAAGAGTATCTAAAGCTAAAAGGAGGCTTGATGCAGAATTCACAGACCATGAAAACAATTTATTAAAGAAAAGGTGTCATGGTCATTCGTTGGAAGATTGTATAGAGAAATTTCATGAAGAAGTGAAAATTGGTCCAATTTATGTGTGTACATGTTGTCATCAGACTTGGTTTCGGAAAAGTGTTGTGAAGCTAAATACAACTAATCTTAGTGTAAGTAGTAAAAGTATTTGTACTGGATTTACATCAGTAGATGGCATAGAATGGCTATGCTTAACTTGCTGTTCAGCTTTGAAAGATGAGAAAATTCCAAAACTTTCAGTTAGAAATGGAATGAAATGGCCTGACCAACCAGATGCTTTGAAATTACATCCACTAGAAGAGAGGTTGATATCTCAACGCATACCATTTATGCAAATAAGAGAATTACCAAGAGGAGGTCAGATGTCAGTCAAAGGAAATGTTGTAAATGTTCCAGTTGATATTCAGCCAACTGTGAATGCCCTTCCACGACAAATAGATGAGCATGTAACTATAGCTGTAAAATTAAAGAAAAGATTATCTCACAAATCAGCATGCTTCACAGAAAATGTTCGCCCAAATATGGTGATGAATGCTTTACAATGGCTTATGAAAAATAGTGCATTATATAAAGATTCTGGTATAGTGTTAGATCATTCTTGGAGAAACGAAATTGAAAAAAGTAATGAGGAAACAGTACAAGAATTGATGGGCAGTTCAAATGATAGTGATGATCGTGAATCAGAAAGTAATGATGATGGTTTTTGTGAAGTTTCTTCAGATGATTGTGTTCAAGGCAATTCTGATACACTTGTTGATGAAGCAGACATTGATACAAATAAACTCTATGTGTTTGCTCCTGGAGAAAACCAAAAACCAATAAGTTTATTTACAGATAAAGATGCAGAATATCTATGTTTTCCAACAATATTTTGTGGTCAGCGCAGAATTGAAAATGAGGATAGAGAAGTTCCAGTACACTACAGTGATATTGCAAAATGGGAGTTGCGCAGTGTTGACAGACGGGCAGCACAATCTGTACCCAACATCTTTTTTAAGTTGAAGAAAATTCAAATTAAGCAAGTTAGTGACAAAGTAAATTTGGCACTAAGAAGATGTAAATCAGACGGTAAGAAAATCACTGCAGAACAAGTTTTGAATCCATCCTCTGCAGAAAAAATTGTAAGATTAAATGAAGGGTATTATATATTTAGAACACTTCGAAATTCTCCTGCATATCTTTCATCTAAAAAGAAGGATGTATTTGCCATGATTAGGCAGTTAGGTCTTCCAACTTGGTTTATTTCACTTTCATCAGCTGATACCAGATGGCAAGATCTGTTGAAAACATTGGCAACACTAGATGGAAAAACCCTGTCACAAGAAGAACTAGACGATTTGAATTGGAATGACAAATCAAAACTAGTTAAACAAGATCCAGTGACATGTGCAAGATTCCTTGACAACAGAGTTCAACTTTTCATCAATACCGTTCTTAAAAGTCCTCACAATCCTCTAGGTGTTGTCACTGATGTGTTTCGAAGGGTAGACTTCCAAAACCGAGGTTCACCACATATTCATATGCTGGTATGGACAAGTGATGCTCCAAAGCATAAGGAAAATAGCAATGAGGAAATTGAAGCATATGTAGATAAGTATGTCACATGTGGTTTGCAGGAAAATGATTCTCAAATGAAGCAGCTTGTAGATCTTCAAGTACATAAACACTCAAAAACTTGCAAAAAAGGAGGTAGATCTGTATGCAGATTCGGTTTTCCGTTGCCACCTTTGCCCAAGACCATGCTTCTTGAACCCTTGGATGTTGACGTCGACCATTATAGAAAGATATATTCTGATATTCAGAAGAAAATGAATGATTACAAAGATGGTTGTAGTTTAGACTATGAGTCCTTCTTAGAGACTGTTGTAAAAATGTGCGAGGATGAGTATATAAAATGTATTCGAGCTTCCTTGAAAGGTCCCAAAGTGTTTCTGAAGAGAAGTCCATCTGAGATGAGAGTGAATTACTATAATTCATCAGTGTTAAAGGCCTGGAATGCTAACTTAGATATTCAGTTTGTACTTGATCCTTATGCCTGTGCCACATACATTGTAGCATATATCAGCAAATCTCAGAGAGGAATCAGTGCAATGCTAGATAAGGCATCTCAAGAAGCTGCAGAAGGAAATATGGATCTTAAGCGACAAGTTCGACATATTGGAAACAAGTTCTTAAATTTTGTTGAGGTCAGTGCACAAGAGGCAAGTTACTTAATCCTTCAGATGCCACTTGCACAAGCCAGTAGAGAAGTTGTTTTTATCAATACCTCGCCACCTGAAGACAGAGTTTTCTTACTCAAACATCAAGATGAACTGAATGAGTTACCCAAGGATTCAGCTGATATTAAGGCAGATAGCATGATACAAAGGTATGCAAGAAGACCAAAACAGCTAGAAAATTGGTGTTTAGCTGATGTTGTTTCTGAATTGGAAGTGACTTTCCCAAAAGAAATCAGAAAAGATATACAAGAGGAAGTGAATGATGATAACCCAGAAGATTCTCAAGAAACCTTTACCGATCAGGATGTGTTAGTTCATTTGAAAAATGGGATTAAGATCAGAAGACGAAAAAACAAACGAGTTATTAGATATGTAGGCTACAGCCAAAAAACAAATTCTGAACAGTATTACAGAGAAAGAATTCTTCTTTTTCTGCCTTGGAGAAATGAGAATGCTGACCTACTTGGTAGTCATCAAACTTATGAACAGCACTACAGGGAAAAAGCATGTATGATACAAGTGAAACAAAAGCAGTATGAGCATTTTGTGGATGAATTAGAACAAGCTCGACTTCAAGCTGAAGAAGATCTTGATGATCTGGAGACAGTAGCACCAAATACAGAACATACTGAGGCAGAAGATGCAGAGATAGGTTCTGAACCATCTGAGGAATTTGTTCATTTTGATCCTGATACAGTTCAACATAGAGATTTTGATATTGGGCCAGAACTTGGATTGTCCTCAAAAGTAACTGAAACAGAAATGAGTGCCGTCCGCATTCCTGATGAGCAGTATTATAAACTTTTGCAATCCCTGAATACAAAGCAGAGGGAATTTTACAATCATGTAACAAACTGGATTCAATTCAGAGATGAACCATTATACGCTTTTTTAACTGGTGGAGCAGGAGCAGGAAAATCAGTAGTTATTGATGCCATTTTTCAAACATTACACAGAATATTGTACTCAAAAGAAGGTGAAAACCCTGATGATATTAGAATATTACTTTGTGCTCACACTGGCAAAGCTGCATACAGCATCAAAGGGACTACTATTGCATCAGCTTTTCACAGAAAAATGTATCAAACTCAGCAGCACATGAGTGCAGATGAACTGAACTCATTTAGGACAAAGTACCGGAATTTGTCTGTTGTGATAATCGATGAAATTTCAATGGTAGGCAATAATATGCTGTCATTTATAAATGATAGACTTCAACAACTTACTGGGAGAAAACAAGATTTTGGTGGTATTAGTATCATAGCTGTTGGTGATTTGTATCAGTTGCCACCTGTTGGAGACAAGTGGATTTTCAAAGACCTTTCTAATCCTGGTCAGAGTTTAGCAAACAATTTGTGGCATGAACATTTTTATATGCATGAACTAACTGAAATTATGAGACAAAAGGATGACCTCAGATTTGCAGAAATGTTAAATAGACTTCGTGAAAACAAGATGACAGATGAAGACAAAGAACTCATTTCTCAACGTTTCATCAGGCAAGACTCTCAAGACTATCCTAAGGAGGCACCTCATCTGTTTATTGAGAACAAGTTTGTTGATTGTTTTAATAACAATCTTATAGAAAACCTTTCAACGAATAAAGTAAATGTAAAAGCAGACACAGATGTGTTATCACAGACAAAACTTTCTGCATCAGTGAAATTGAAACTAGTTCAAAACTTGCCTGAAAACCCAGCATCTACAGGACAATTAAGAACTAATTTGGTTATTGCTGTAGATATGCTCTATGACATATCAGTAAATCTTGATGTTACAGACGGGTTGACAAATGGTGCTTCCTGTGTTGTGAAATACATTGAATATAAACAATCACAATTCAGACCTGCCATAGTATGGGTACTGTTTGCTGACTCAAGTATAGGTATTTCACGAAGACATCAATACAGGCATTTGTTTTCCACAAATGTGAATACTGCATGGACTCCCATATTTGAAGCTAAAAGAACATTTGTTTATAACAGGAAGACATATGAGAGAGTTCAGTTTCCACTGCAACCATCTGCTGGTAAAACAATCCACAAAGCACAAGGAGCAACTCTTTCAAAGGCAGTAATCAGCTTAGGACAGACAAAGCAGCGCAGAATCCCGCATATACATTATGTTGCACTCTCAAGAGTAAGGTCACTTGATGGTCTGTTCATTCTGGATTTCAATGAAAAAAGTCTTTCAAAAGATGAAACTGTTGATAAAGAGATGGACAGGTTAAGAGAAAATACATTGCAACTCTCATATACACCACTATACTCAGTATGTAAAGACATAAAATTTTTGTTCAACAATGCCAGATCTCTACACAAGCACTTCCTTGATATCAAATCAGATCCGAGTGTTTTGGCTGCAGATGTTATTGGTATAGCTGAATCTTGGCTTTGTGAATTAGATTCTGATGAAGACTTTAGTTTAGAGGGTTTTACAATGTTCAGGAATGATGCAAGTTCTTCCCAGAGCAGACCACATCATGGTATTGTCATATATCTGAGAAATCAATTACAGTGTGTTTCATACAACTCTTTTACTTCCAAGTCTGTTGAATTTTCCATTATTTCAATTATGCTGTCCAATACTCCAATACAGTGTGTTGTTTTATACAAACAGCCTTCTTGTACTCTTCAACTTTTTTACGATACCTTGAAAAAAAGGTTGCTCCCATCTGTTGACAAAGATGAAAAGACTGTTATAATGGGAGATTTCAATTTGGATTTAAGTACTGGTCAGTATGCACATTTCCTGAACTTTATGAAAGAAACATTTGGTTGTGTGCAAATCATAAACAAGGTAACCACAAAGAATAAGACACAGTTAGACCTTGTATTTACCAACTTTACTGATTTACAAACAGATGTTCTTCAGGCTTATTGGTCTGACCATAATATGATTTATTGTGCTGCAGATATGACTTAAGCAAACTATTCTAATGACAGAACTACATTTTAATTACATTGCATAGTAAAACAAAACCCTCTCGAGCACAAAACAGGCAGTATGTAAATATTTAGTTTCCAATGGAAGCTAAATATTTACAAACTGCCAAGAGTGGTTGGACAAAACAAGGGTTGCCACTCATCAACTACCTTATTTGTCCCAATAACTTTAAGTATGTTTCATATATATAAATGTATTTAAAAGCACATTGATTAACTTATTTGTTATTTGGAAGTTATTGGGACAAAAAAAGATTTAATAGATTAAAATGCCCATGAGATGAAATTATTAGTTTATTTATGATAGTTTGTACTGTCTACTTTTGATTTATCTTTAATTTATGTATTATATTGTTAATCCACAATATAAAAACCCCTGGCATTGTAAAACGGTACATGTTGCATATTTGGTATAGGAGGTAATTTTATTACCTAACAGATTGCAAATTCACATGTCAACAGTTCAGTAATAACCAAATTAACATACTTTAAGTGAAATATGTATACCTATGATTTTGAATAAGAATGATATATGGATATATGTTTGCAAGATTTGATTGATAATTATTTTTTATACCATGTTTTTCTGTGTTGCAATTAAGTCTGAATGAATACACAATTAATCAAATCTTACTTCTTTCTTGTATGTTTTATTTTCTTAATTTTTACTCGTTACAATATTACATATTTTGTGTATTTTAATGTACTACATGTATCTTTTTGTACAGTTTAACAATTAATATTTCATCTCATGGGCATTTAAATTATCAATTTTTGGGGGTAAATTATTTCTAATTTTACTAAATTAGTTGTAGATATAATAGAAAGCATTCTTGTATATGTTGTATTATACATAAGTATTTATTAGCTATTATACAATGATAATTAACTATGCAATTATTATGATATTTATATTTCTCTACTTTCATAAAAGTAATTGCTTACTTTGTAACCCAATATATAACAAGTGACTATCAGTATCTCGGTCTACAAAGACATTGTAAACATCCAGAATATGGTTAGCTCCAGTGGACATCTAAAATGTTTAAATGAACATTCTGTTTCTGAAAAGACTTTAATACTCCGGAGCTCTATTATTTATAAAAATGTTAATTAATTTTTTTGCTAATTCATTGTGTTACATGCAAAACAAAAGTGTTATCTACATATTCTGTTATTCAAATTCATATTTAAGAAATCATATGTTATTTAGTTTAAGTTTTATTTATTATTTATTATAAATACTGAAATGTTACTAAACTCAACATGGACAATTTTGATTTTTTTAATTGTGATAAATGTAGTATTGGTACCACATTCATCCTCAGAAACAGTCTTAATTGTTTCTTTAAGGATACATACCATGAACAATTTTTTTTAATCTCCCACACAGAAGAGTTACACTGATAGTTTTTTCAATATTCCTTTCAATGGAAATGAAATTAAAAACTTATTTATCAGTGAAGTTGCATTTAATCTCCTGTTTTTCACCAAATTATGTTGCTTGGCAAAACATTTGTTGTTAAAGTAAACAAATATCGCATCAAAAAAGAGAGAAACACCTGAGATAATTGAATTTTTGAAGGAAAAAGTTTTTGTTATTTATCCTTAAGTTTGTTATTTGTTATAACAATTTTTATTACTTCATATTAGAAGTAATTTTTCAAGTGTCAGCTAGTATATACATTGTAATATTCATTCTATAAAGACTTAAATTTGGACTTAACGGAGTCTAATATTGGAACCGTTTTTATGATCCTGAAACCGCATATGGTCTTTGTATCTCATTATATGAACAACTTTTAATCTTTCTTTTCGTTTTCGGTGTATAAAGGTTAAAAAAGTTGTTCTAAAAATGAATTAATGAATGCAGCTGTTTCTTTGAAATATGAAAAATATGAGTTCCATTTTTAAAATTGAATTACTAAATCACATAGTACAGTATATACATTTAATGATGTAGGAAATATTTATGCAATTTTTTTGTTTTGTTTTCAGTTTCTGCAATGCTTTGAAATGCGAGCTAAGTCTAAGAAAGTTACATTTTTAGTTATGCATAAAAATGACAAAGTCCAGAAAAGTTATGTTTTAGTTACATATGAAAATAGCCAAGTCCAAAAAGTTACATTTTAGTTATACATGAAAATGATGAAGTCCAGAAAAGTTATGTTTTAGTTATACTTGTATATGAAAATGGCAAATTCCATAAAAGGTTGCATTATAGTTATAACTTTTTTTGTACCTCAGAGCCTAGGTATAACTAAATTATATACTTTAGTTATAACTTAGTTACAACTTTTTTGGTATTGGCTATTGCCAAAGCAAGATGGTTTAAACAATATAATAATTTCAAATATTTTTCTTCTTGTCGTGTTACATTAAATTTGTTGGTTCAATACAGTCTTTTCATAATATTGTGAAAAACTTGAATAACTCGATGGGTTAATTTTTTTTTACATCATGTGAAATGTCCAAAAACAGTGAAATGTATTTGTATAAAATATGCTAAGGGGACCATTGATGTGCATGTTTATGCCCCAAACCTTACTACAGTGTAATGGACTCAAATTTATCAAGTTAGATTTCAAAATATCTTTTTTAATGTTGTAAGTGTCTGAAATCACCTACATGAAGCAACACTTTTTGAAGGTAAGTAGTTTGGAAAGAAGGGGTCAATGGCCAGCCCGTAAAGGGAGGTAAACCTTGCTTCTTTCAGATGGTATATAAATAAAAGTGAAAATTGCTTCGAATATTGTTTTATGGTAAAATTTCAGACATTTGCAAAACGTTTTTACCAATCAAGTCCTTTTAGTTTTCAAAACTAAATAAAATAATTTAAATCATAACACTCTATGAAATGTTAAACACATTGCTTTTGGACACAACTATTGAATGCAGAAGTTTTAAATATGACATGATGATATAAGTGAGTATTGTACACTTGTTTAATAGTCAATTTATATGTAACCAATATATACAGTGTATATTATATGCACATAGATATATTTTATGATTCAAGATTGAGACGTTTTATTGCAAACTGCTGTTATGATGAAGAACTTTTATTGATTAATTAATATAAATGTCTTTATAGTTTACTTGTAGTTCATTATATACTGAATGAATTTAAACCTGAATAAATCTGATATAATTTGTTTTGTATGAGTCCACTTTTATTGCACGAGGTTTTCAGGAATAGGAGAGGAAAGGATTAATTAACAATATATCATGGATCACATTTCACAGTTTATTTTTTAAAGTATGCATATTTAAATTTAGCTGCAAAAATGTAGCCCTCTCCCTTTTTTTTGAGGGGAGGGGCTCCCTTTTTTGAGGAGAGAAGAGGTCTCCAGAAAATATCAGATTAAAAAATCGGAGAGGGCTACATTATTGCAGCTAATTTAAATTGCACAAAACACATAAAGATATATAAATAAAAGTTCATACCTACAAAATGAGTACAAATTGAAGATTTAAGTCTTTTCAAATGCAAGTCAATGGTCCTTCTTTCAGAATTGTGAATTTCAAGGCCCCTGGGTCATGTGGGTTAAGGATAACATAGAGGAGGGGGGCTCTAATTATATTTTGAAAATTAATTAATGCCTTCAAAGATTTATGATCAAAAGGGTGCTTTTTCAAAAATTGTGCATGTGTGAACCCAGGGTCATGGGTTCCTGTGGGTCGGAGCACTTCTGATTATTGTTGAATATTACTGATTAGTTGAAATGTGTTTTTTCTCTACTCTGCCTAGGGGTATTAGATAAATAAACTTAGCATGCTAAGTGTATAGTTATGATGAGCAATGGCACCTCTTTCAGAATTGTGTATGCCATGGCTTCTAGTTAAAAATATGAAACAAATTCAATGCATTGTTGAAAAGTTGTTGCTTGATGCTCAGGTGACCTATAAGGCCCATGGGCCTCTTGTTGTTTATTTTTGAATGGGGAGAATAAATTGATAAAAAATTCTGAAATGATTCCTGAGAAAAAATTTTGATGTATTTTGTATCATTGGTATAATTTATAAAATTATTACTACTCCTTTTAAAAGATTCTGATCAATTCTTCTCTATTTCAGTCATCAGTTGTGATTTGGAGAGAGTTCAGTTATCCTGTAGGTGTATGGTTTTGATTCTGATCTTATTGTTCTGTATTTCAGTCATCAGTTGTATTTGAGAGAGAGTTCAGTAATCCTGTAGGACTGGTTTTGATTCTGACCCTGTGTTCTCTTTTGCAGTCATCAGTTGTGTTTTTTAGAGAGTTCAGTAATCCTGTAGGACTGGTTTTGATTCTGACCCTGTGTTCTCTATTTCAGTCGTCAGTTGTGTTTGATAGAGAGTTCAGTAATCCTGTAGGACTGGTTTTGATTCTGACCCTGTGTTCTCTATTTCAGTCATCAGTTGTGTTTGATAGAGAGTTCAGTAATCCTGTAGGACTGGTTTTGATTTTAATTAATTGTTCTCTTTTGCAGTCATCAGTTGTGTTTTTTAGAGAGTTCAGTAATCCTGTAGGACTGGTTTTGATTCTGACCAATTGTTCATCAGTTGTAATTGAGAGAGAGTTCAGTAATTCTATAGGACTGGTTTTGATTCTGACCCTGTGTTCTCTATTTCAGTCATCAGTTGTGTTTGGTAGAGAGTTCAGTAATCCTATAGGACTGGTTTTGATTCTGACCAATTGTTTTCTATTTCAGTCATCAGTTGTGTTTGGTAGAGAGTTCAGTAATCCTATAGGACTGGTTTTGATTCTGACCAATTGTTTTCTATTTCAGTCATCAGTTGTGTTTGGTAGAGAGTTCAGTAATCCTATAGGACTGGTTTTGATTCTGACCCTGTGTTCTCTATTTCAGTCATCAGTTGTGTTTGGGCAAGAGTTCAGTAATCCTATAGGACTGGTTTTGATTCTGACCCTGTGTTCTCTATTTCAGTCATCAGTTGTGTTTGGTAGAGAGTTCAGTAATCCTATAGGACTGGTTTTGATTCTGACCAATTGTTTTCTATTTCAGTCATCAGTTGTGTTTGGTAGAGAGTTCAGTAATCCTGTAGGGCTGGTTTTGATTTGAATTAATTGTTCTCTATTTCAGTCATCAGTTGTGTTTGGGAGAGAGTTCAGTAATCCTGTAGGACTGGTTTTGATTCTGACCAATTGTTCTCTATTTCAGTCATCAGTTGTGTTTGGGAGAGAGTTCAGCAATCCTATAGGACTGGTTTTGATTCTGACCAATTGTTCTCTATTTCAGTCATCAGTTGTGTTTGGTAGAGAGTTCAGTAATCCTATAGGACTGGTTTTGATTCTGACCAATTGTTCTCTATTTCAGTCATCAGTTGTGTTTGGGAGAGAGTTCAGTAATCCTGTAGGACTTGCTGCTGGGTTTGACAAGGATGGGGAAGGAGTCCGAGGCCTGAAGAAGCTTGGCTTTGGTTTTATCGAAATCGGCAGCGTGACCCCAAAACCTCAGCCAGGGAATCCAAAACCACGCGTGTTTAGACTGACAGAGGATGGAGCTGTCATCAACAGGTAAATGTGAAACAATTATTCAAAAATAATCTCACCATAAGCAAAGAATTTTAAATATTCTTGTTATATTTGATAATTTTCAAAAGCTGTAAAAACTATAACATCAGTCAATTAAGGTATTTATTCAAAAGTGCTTGTTTCTTTTCAGGAAATATTTTTACACATTGAAGAGTAAAATTAGAATTCCCATTTCATCATCTATTGACTTTTTTCTTCAACACTTAAAATAAAAATTAAAAAATTTGAGTACAGGTATGCATAGTGCATACCTTTAGGTTGCATTAGTATAAAGTGAAACTTGTCTTTTCTGGATGCTGTGTGTCTAAAATCTTGTCTAATACAATTTAAATTTTAAGTCCCTTGCAGTGAACTTATTTGTTTTAAAAAATGCATATAAATCTGGAATGTTGCTTAATCTGGCCAATTTCTTTGGAACCAGTGATAGTTTACTGTACAGCAAAACTTGTTTAATATGAACACAGGTAAAGTGAACTCACGGATATATTGAAGTAAATTTATTGGTCCCGTGACTTTTTTATAACCGAGTTTTACTGTATATTGTTATGTTGCGTTTGTAGGTATGGCTTTAATAGTGAGGGTCATCAGGCAGTGTATAACCGACTCAAGGACAGACTCTCAGAAGACAAAGGTCAGAACTAACAACACAAATATCTAAAAGTGCTTCAGGGTCGTGTAAACATGAGTCAATAGAGATATTATAACAAATTTATTTGATAACTTTCTTGCTTAGTGTGCTCCAACTTCCAAGTGAGAATTTAGTTTGTAAGTCTGGAATATGAGCACTGTGATTTTGTCTTTTAGATGAATGTCTACTAGGTGTAAATTTGGGTAAAAACAAGACTTCTAGTGATCCGGAAGGTGACTACACACAAGGAGTTCAAAAGTTCAGCCAACTTGCCGATTACCTGGTGGTCAATATTTCTAGTCCTAACACACCTGGTCTGAGAGACTTACAAGGAAAACAGAGACTACAGAATCTCCTAGACAAAGTAAGAACTTAACTATTATTATGCCCCCCTTCCAAGAAGGGAGGGCATATTGCTTTGCTGCTGTCGGTCTGTCGGTCCACCATCAGTTTCCGTTCAATTTCTTTGCAGAGGTTGCACATATTGAAATGAATTTTTTCTGCACAGTACGTGACAATATCGTCCCTAGTTTATAAATCTGTTTGGTGTTATAACTGTTGAAAAAGGTGAATAACAGCAGGGCACTTGTACTTATTTCACTGCAAATGACCTCTTCATCGAATACTCAATCGGAACTCCTCTAGAATTTATGCTTTCACGTATGAAAAATTACATTGTTGCAAGTTATACACAACAAGAAGCAAAACAGCTGGACATTTATTGATGTCATACCAAAGATGTTGGATATAATATTAATATTTAAACTATTTTTATTGTCAAATGATTGATTCATGCTGTGAATACAGACATACATGTATATTTTCATACATGCCAACTTTTGAAAATTCCCATGGGGGATTTAGCGCGTGATGACAATTTTCAAAGCTTTAAATTCACGACATTTTGTCGTGAAATTAAATGATTATGAAATGATTTCTTTTTTTATTTATAATATTGATATTACTTATCAATACTACTTAAGAATTAATTTAACACAAAAAATAATGTTTTTCTTTCCAAAATTGAAATATTTCTGCTAAAATAGGTGCCTCTTTCACTTAAGAAGGGGTATTTAGTTACATATGTAAACAACATTTTTTTCTACCAGAACACATAATTTAGTGAAAAATTGAAAATTTTACAACTTTTAAATCATTTTTTCAAAGGCTAAAAAATATGAGGTTTTGATACTGTAAAATCCTGTTTCTGGAAACATTTTTGAGATTTTATATATATATATATATATTAGAAATTCTAATTAGATATTAAATATACAGAAATTTATACCACCTATGTAAAAGAAAATTATTTTTTTTTACAGTCATGAAATTCGTCAGGCTTGATGTTGCCATTTGGGTATTTCCTTAAGTCATGCACATTACTTTGGGGAGAAGGGAGGGAAAAGAAATTATAATTGAAATACACTTGATTGTTTCATCTCAATTTTTTCATAATATTTTAATTGCAGGCAACTTAGAAATATTTTTCATTATAGGTAGATAAAATCATCAGCTATGCTTTGTAGTTTTCTACTTTAGTTTTCAAATAAACGATCTCTTTGGATTCCGATTTTATGGTTTAATTAGTATTTTATTGTCTTTAATTTATGTTTTTAATAAAATGACTAATAGTTATCACGTTAATCTATGTGTTTCACCTTGCATACCCCTTAAAACTGACAAGATAATACCCTAATTGCCCCAAGCTATAAGCTACTCGTACCTGGACAACTGCGTGCATTCATGCGTGAAGTGATTTCCTGTGGCTTAATTAGTAATTAACATCTGGTTAAATAAACAATGAAACTTATCTGTGTGCATTGAATATACAAGTCTGACATTGTTTTCCCGATTGTCAAAATTCAGCGGTAGGGAAACTTTTAAAATCTGAAATTTTAAGGTGATTTTTTTTTTTTCAAATTGGGAAATTAGGGCAATTTTTCTCTCCCGATCGGGAAGGCGGGATGAAAGGGTAAAATCGGGAGGATCCCGCCTAAATCGGGAAAGTTGGCATGTATGATTTTAGAGTTATTAATCTATCTTATGTAATATACATGTACATATAGTAATAAAGTTATTATTCTTTGGTTTCTTTTCAAGTTCAAAAATGTATCAAAACAAATAAAATATACACTTATTTAATTTTAGTTATCATATTTTACATGAAATCAGTCAGCACCTTTTCCCCTATGCGCTATTCCATCTAAACCTCCAACAGGTTTGTCAACATGGTCATTTTTACCTGTCAGCCATTTTCATGAAGGTCTATTTCAAAGGTGTATCATGACATACCATGTTGAATACGGCTAAAAATATTTTATGATTTATATACAATTGCCCCAATGCACTATGCATTGTGATAACATCAGCAAAACATTTTTACTAATAGAATATGTTGTTTTAACATTATTTGTGTATATTGCTGATGCCTTTCTAAAAAATACAATTTAATAGTATTTGAAATCTTAAAAACAATTTTTTATGTTTAGAAATTTAAGAAAAAGGTATAAAAATTGTATGCATATTTTAGAGGACCCTGGTGACTGAGTTAGTGTACACTGGATGAAATGACACTGGCAGGATACACATTCTATTTAGTGGTGTTATATAAGCCAAGTAACTGCACTTTTTTGTGAATATTACTCTAACAATGTTCAACTTAATTACTGTGTGTAGCAAACAAGAATCAAATCAAAATATAATTTGAAGAAAAATTCAGGGTGTTTTCCACTTATGGTGACGAAGTTTGGGTACTCAGGGATAACTAGTTTAGTTGTTATATATCAAATAAGCTACAAAATGCATTTGTCGTGTTGCTCACTTTTTCCTTTCCAATGGTTTTCATTGGGGTTTCTGACTGGTTCTTAAAGATTTAAGTTTTTGTGTGTGTCAGTTAACTTGGGGATGAATTTCACATTTTTCTGGAAGATATCACCTTGATTCAGTACTTTCAGTACTTTGATTATATTTTATGTATGCTTGATTGATTGATACATGCATGAATTTATTGTTTACTTTGAATTTAATTTGTTTTTGGATTGAACAAGGTAATAGAAAAAAGAGATGAGATGGAAGTCAGGAAACCCCTGTTGGTAAAAATAGCCCCAGATCTGACTGACCAGGACAAAGCAGATATCGCAGCTGTGGTCACCTCCAAAAAGGTAATGCAAGAGTTGTCTTCCTTTGAACAAAATTTATCTACAGTTAAACTTGTTCAATACGAACACGGATATTGTGAATTCACAGATGTAACGAATTAATCTTGGATCCCCAGCTATATTAAATTAACAAATTCCTTATATGGATGTAATGAATTACAGATACAAAGAACTAATTTCATAGGTCCCAGTGACTTTGTTATAACCACATTTTACTGTATAGGAGAATGTGTATAATATTACTACCTCTTTTTTAGAGTATTTCTTGTCTAAAATTGAGATTCATTTGTCATTGATTCTGTTGCAGGGTTATGTAAGTGGTTTAATTGTAAGCAACACAACAGTAAAGAGGCCCGTCCAATTAAAGAGTCCACATAAAAATGAAGAAGGAGGACTGAGTGGCCATCCATTAGCAGATTTATCAACAAATACCATCTCAGACATGTATAGGTTAACTAAAGGTAGGACTTGTACATTAAAAACACATGTATAGGTTAACTAAAGGTACAGATTTTAATAGCCATTCTCTGTAACCACTTAAACTTCGTTGCCACGCATGGTCACCGATTTTGATGAAACTTCACCCATGCTTAGTACTTGACACTAGAAACAAAAGTCAAACAAAATTTCGTTGCTATGTGTTTCGGTTGCTATGGCAACAGCCGGAAAAGTTTGAAAAATCGAGATTTTCAGCCACTTTAAATCTTGACTGTGGCTTAATAAAAACTAGAAAAAGCAAACAAACCATTCTCACAAAAATATGACATCTTGAGGTCACTTATACTGTAAAGAAACTGTTTAGAATATATCTCTAAGTAAGTGGTAACCAAGGGTACATTTGGAATACTTTAAAATGCTGAGATATGCTGAAAAACACTCCGAATTCACTAATGGTAGGTGTTACATGCTCAAACTCAATCAACGACTTAAGAAAAGTTTTGAAAATGTTTTACCTTAAGTATATAAGTATAAGCAATATTATTCTATAAATAATTTTTATGGTTGCCATGGTAACACATTGTAACCAAGCAAAACCAGTAACTAAGATTGGGTTAATGCTACTGTATTGAGGAAAAACATGAAAATTCAAGACTGGCAAATATGCATCCTTAGGACCTTGCAACACCAAAATCATAAGAAAAATTAGGTATAATTGCTACTTTGCAGTGTTACCATGGAAACAAAGTACCGGTGCTTAAAAGTGAATTTTTTTCGCTGCATTAAGAATTGAATTGCCATTTAATCAAAAACCAATTAAAAGACTCAGCTTGAATGGCACTTATCTGTTAGAAGTGAAGTTGAATATCATATATTGATAAAATTTGATAAAGAAAACAACATTGTTGCTATGGTTACCAAGAAGGGAAAATGTTCGATTTTGTGAACTTTATATTAATATTAAACCCCGTGTGCCAACTTCTTGCATCCACTTAGAGATTGGATGATAGTCAAAATTAAAAGTCAAGTTAGCTGTTTATAAATATCAATCATAAAAATTTTGGGAATCTACATTTAAGGGTACGTATCCAAGGAAAGAAAATATTTTTCAGGTTTTTAAGCATATATTTTCTGCTTATTTCCATAGCAACGCTCTATTTAAAGAATCTAATCTGAATTTTTTCAAATGGTAAAACTTGGAGCACACCAACATCTTTAAAAATTGATCATTTGTTATGAGGAAATGTGCTTTTTTTAAAGATAGGATCAGATTTAAACATACAGAGTGTTACTTTGAAGGCTCTCTGTGGTATAAAAACCTTGGCAACCATTGCCAACCAAAATGAAATATGATATTTTGTTATTGGTAAATGTTTCAAGGCTCTTTTTTCTATTATTTGGTCACATTTCATCCTAAAATTGCTTTTTATTTTTACGTGTTTGACTTAATAAAATTCATTGAATATTTTTTTACTTTTGAATACTTTGTTACCATAGTAACGTATGTAATAGTTGATTTACCAAACATGTTTATCATGCATTTGAGACATCTGACCTTCAACTTTTGGAAACAGTCATTGCCAATTGTTTGCTTTGCCGCAAATGTTAACTATGGGGCTCTAAACATGTTTAAAAATGCCATTTTTTTAACTTTAAGACATGTTGCCATGGTAACTATAAAACATAGCAACCAATTTTTGCCTGATTTCAGTTTAGGGTATCAATGACTTTTATCATAGAGAGTTTGGAGAAATTCTGAGACTATGCGTGCCACAGCTCCTATATAAAATTTCAAATCATTACAGAGAGTGGCTCTTAAATGTTATAGCATAACTGTATCTATATTTAATATTTAAATGTCAGACTCGCTTTACTCTTTCACTACACTTAGTTTCTTGAAAACTCAAAAGTTCAGCATATTTAACTGACATTGATGTGTTCTTCCTGACAGGAAATGAAATGTATCTCAGTTATGAAATGACAAAAATTTTAAAATTTAAACCTTGAAAATCTCTGTAAGCATGTACAGTAAAACTTGTTTAGTATGAACATGAATATTGCGAATTCACAGATATAGCGAAGTTATCTTGGGTTCCCAGTTATATAAATTTAACCAAACCTTATGCGGATTTTACGAATTACGGATATAGGAAAAAAATTTCATAGGTTAAAGAGAGTTGTTATTACAGAATTTTACTGTAGAAGTTTAGTTGCATGTATAGATTTTCTAGGGTTAGAGATTTAAGAAAAGAATGTTATTGATGTAAATACTGTACTTCAACTAAAGTTTTATAAAAATTGTTAGGTACAGTCCCAATCATAGGGGTAGGAGGGGTGCACTCCGGGGAGGAGGCGTATAGGAAAATCCGGTCTGGTGCTAGTCTCATTCAACTCTACACAGCTCTTGTTTATGAAGGACCTCCAGTTGTCAAGAAAATCAAGCGAGAACTTGAGGAATTACTCAAGTAAGTGTATCTTAAGAATAATACATGTAATTCTTTTGACTGGCAACCATTTGTTGGTCGTGGTCATTTTTAAAAGTGATAATTATCCTTTTTCATGACCAGTTTACCTTTCTTCTTATAAAACAGTTGGTAAAATGCAGGAAATTAAATTACTAAATAAACTTGCAATTTTTGCACTTTTGCATTACATGCAATTTGCTGCAAGGATAATAACAAAATGCCCAGTCCTGAGAAAATTCAAGGGTTTTTGGTATACATAGGAAATCAAGAATCTGAGAATTGTCCAAAAGCCAGTTTTTTGTTTTTTTTAACTTTTTTTCATGCAGTACATGTGCTTGTTTTTCACCATTTAATTTTAACATGAGAAGATGGCTTTTTCCCATTTCAGAATTTGTAAATCAAAATCCTGAAAGTTGAAAATTTTTCTTTCCTTTTCAGACGTGATGGATTCAGTAACATCTCGGAAGCTGTGGGTGTTGATGTTAAGTTATGATGACTTTAAAATCCTAGGTTTTTTTTGTTTTTTTTGGGGGGGGGGCTCATTTGTGTATGTATTTGCTAGAATTTATAGTTGTACAGTTAATTAATTTTACATTGGTCCCTACGGGATAAAGGCATCATGAAAATTCATGATTAATTAAACAGGAAAAGGATTTTTGTACATCCTTGAATATCTCAATAACATCTTCATGAACTATCTTTCTGCTGGAACTTAAATAAAATATTTGAAGACTCCACATTTTTTTTTAATTCATAGGTACATGTATTGTAAGTTGCATTTGACTTCATTTTGATAACTGATCAAAACTCATTCATTGCCTGCCATTTTGGTTGTGGTTGTTGTAAACTTTTTACAAATTTTATCTTCTTCTTCAGAATCAATAGGCTAATTTTTACCAAACTTGGCACAGAGAATCCTATGGTAAAGGAATTCATTGTTTTTTCAAATGAAGGGCCGCAACCTTTTCCAAGGGAAGGTAATGAAGAAATAGAAAAAAAATGTGTGGTTATCAAAAAATGTCAAGAACCACTATGCCAGAAAATATGAAAGCCTCTTTACATTTACGTAGTGCAGATTCAGATTTGTTCAAAGCATTAGATAGTAGGGTGGAAACATTAGGGGTAAATCACAGGCCTTTGGATCGCTTAAAAAAATTGTGTGTGTAAAAAAAAATAAAGGTACTGAACTCTTACACTGGGTACCTAATTTCGCTAATAAAATATTTTTTATTCGAATGCTTTAAAATTCTACTTTCTATTTAAATCTATTCATAGATAAACATTCTTCAATTCTACCAAAGCTCATTCCGAAATTCCATATATTTCTTGAGATATTCCAGAGTTTCCGAAAACTATCGGTCCTACCGGCAAAACCGATAGAAAATCTAAATGTCCGATGAAATTCGCTACAGTATCGGTCCGTGTGACCGATTGTGGTGAGGGCTTGTCCTGATTAATTTATTGTACTCTAATCTATTGCAATATCTTCATAAATGAAAAATTTCAATGCAGCAAGCTCCTATTCTTCGTAAATATCCATTATCTTATCCATTTTGCAGTTCTACTTGACTTATTTACTTCCAAAAACGATCGTTTTTTCCTAATCCGAATTTCCTCCATTCCTCTGTTATTGGTAAATACATGCAGTATATAGGTCAAGAGGTGCAATGCCCACTGAGAAAACGTAAAGATAATTTTTTTTAAATTTACTTTTATTTTGAATTTCTACTGCTATTTATATATGATTCAAATTTACAAGTGAGAATTAAACTTTAAATTTTAAAAAGAATTCTAGAAACCTTGAGAAGTTTTCTTTTTCAAGAATTAACTTTTTTGTAATTATTTGTTTCTTTCTCACAATATTTACTTGGGGCTAGTGACTTTATTGCTGCCACAAGCCTGTGTGACCTGGTGCCATGTTTGAATTAATTATAGTTGCATTTTATATTCCTGGTATCACAATCAGTGTTTGTGAGCCACAATTTTTTTTACATATTCAATGCCATTTTCTTTGAATTACATCTGACATGAGAAATACACTGTATATTTTAAAATTTATTCGGACTGATAGAATATGTTTCGGACTGATAGAACACATTAAGTCATCAGTCCGAATGACTGATAGAAAAATTTGGTTTTCGGAAACTCTGATATTCTGAAATCAATTTCAAAAATGACCTACTTTCTTTTACTCGACATTAGCTTGGGCCCCTGGCCATTCACATGTAAACAGACGGTGTTTGAAGTGCGGCGAAGAGTTGCATAGTATTTGCAAAATCTTTCAACAATTTAAAGTTGATTTCTTACTCCAGATTGTAACGTTAAGTCCGTAATAATATTCCTTTCGCGAAAAATTAATTTGAAAACGTCTACATCAACAACTACCGCCATGTTGATTACGAATGTAAATGAAGCCATGGTAGAACGAATTTTTCCCGGAATGCATTATATACCTTTTGATTTTCAAAACAATTAGACCGCTAAAATGTTGTTTATGACTTAGTTACACCATATGTTCAAATTAAAGAAAAACCTTGTAAAGCTTGAATGCAAATGAGCAAATATTCATTGAGTTTAGAATAAATTCCGGGGAAAATTTGTCCCGTCGTTCCCGCTTTACAATTAGTGAAGGCCCAAGCTGATGTCGAGTAAAAAAAATTAATGTCAATATGGGAATTGATTTCAGAATATCTCGAGAAGTATAAGGAATTACGGAATGAACTTTGGTAGTAATGAAGATTGTTTATTTTTGAATAGATATGGATAGAAAGTAAAATTGTAAAGCATTTGATTTAAAAGAATTTTATTGGCGAAAGTAGGTACCCCATGAAAAGAGTTCCATACCTTTATTTTTTTTTCAACACCTCAATTTTTTTTCTAAGCGATCTAAAGGCCTGTGGGGTAAATGAAGTTTAAACTGGGTATATGTAAGAAAAAAAATAAAAATCTTCTTCTCAAGAACAGCAAAGCTATGGCTAGTAATATTCATATGGAAGCATCCTCAGGTAGTGTAGATTCAGGTTTGTTTAAATCATGACCCCCGGGTCAGGGTGGGACCATAATGGACAGTAGATGTTTTACATTGAAATACATGAACCCCAGTACATGAAAAAAGTCTTTGAAAATCTGTTTAGAACTGCAAAGCCATGATAAGTCATATTTATATGGAAGCATCTTCAGATAGTGTAGATTCAATTTTGTTTGAATTATGACATGGATACACGTGACTTCCGGTGGACGGCAGCCTGAAAATTCCAGGACGAAGATATTGACATTTCGAGCATATATTCGAGCTTTTATCGCTCTTGTAGTGGGTAAGAGTATTAATTGGTGTGACGGGTAGGCAAGTGAATAAGTATTGTGTGATATTAGTAATACCAGACCGAGGTTTTTGTTGATTCATGGTAAGATGGCTACAACAAAAAATATCCAAGATGGCGTCGGCGATCAGAGCGGGGAAACAAAAAGTAAAAGAAGGGGGAGACCGATTAAAACAGTTTCATGCCCTTCCTCTAGGGATAACTCTAGGAGCAATTCGCCCAAGAAATCTCATTGTGTACTAGCATTAGACAATGAAGAAGTTTGGTGCTGTAACTTATGTAAAAACGAATTCATGTCGGACGAAGACAAGCTCCTTGAGTGTCAACGATGTACCAATCATTTCTGCATAAAATGTCTGAAAAAATCAGTTGAGGAATATAACATTATGTCAAAAAGTGATGTCATGTGGTTTTGTGGTACATGCAGAGAAAAAGTCGAAAAGAACATTGTGGTGGATAGAGAGATAGAGGATAGGTGCAAGGAAATAATGAAAATATTTGAGTCAAGGATTGATAAACTTGAAAAGGAAGTGCAAAACAAATGCAGTGAAAATGATGTCCGTGCAATCGTCAAGGATGAACTAAATAATAAAGTAGTGTCTGGAAATTCTGAAATCACATCGAATAATGATGAGGTACAGCCCAAAGAAAATGTTACAGCAGTCCTGCAGGAAATAAATGAGAGGAAAAGTCGGGAAAATAACATGGTGGTATATGGAATTGAGGAGTGTGAGTCAGAATCTAGTGAGACACGACGGAACTTTGACTACGAGAAGTTGCAGGCTATAGGAAAGGTATGCAAAACAAATATTGACAATTCCGACGTCAGTAAAGTGGTACGTTTAGGGAAATTCAAAAAGGATAAGGCAAGTCGCCCAATGCTTGTTACCCTTACAACAACAAAAAAGAAGGTGGAACTTTTTAAAGGTGCGAAATTCTTGAAGGATCACTTGGAGTTTACCAATGTGAGAATTGCAAATGACTTGACAAGAGCTGAAAGGGAAAATGAGAAGAAACTGTATGAAAGGGCTAAAGAACTACAAGGGACACAATCGGGGGAATTCACCTTCCGAGTACGAGGACCACCCTGGGCGCGCAGAGTGGTAAAAGTTCGGGTAGAAGGAGAGTAGATATAAAGAAGAACAGTGAAGATAGTGTAAATAGTTTTAAGTTTGTGAATAGACTAACTTGCTTTTATACAAACGCCGATCAGTTCAGAAACAAATTCAATGAATTTCAAATCAGAATCCGAGATGTAAAACCGATGGTAATAGGGATTACCGAAGTAAAGGCGAAGAATGCTTCTTATCTAATAAATCCCTCCGAATTCAACATGGAATGGTCACAGGAATACAATATGTTCCACACAAACCTAGAAGGGGATATTGGTAGAGGAATTATACTCTATGTGCATGAATCACTCAAGGCGGAGGAAATAAAAGTTGATAGCAGATTTTGTGAGCATCTGTTCGTGAAATTGCGTATTAGTAGAAATGAGACCATGCTTATTGGAGTGATATACAGATCACCATCAGATAGTTCGGAAGAAACCGGTAGAACTTTAAGGAACTTGATCAGTGAAGTATCAAAGCTAAACTTTACCCACCATTTACTGATGGGAGATTTTAACTACCCTGGAATTAATTGGGAGATGATGACATCATCAAACATTCATTCAGAAGAGCAGAAGTTCCTTGAGTGCTTACAGGATAACTTTTTATTCCAAATGGTAAATAAACCAACGAGATGGAGGGGAACTAATACACCAAATGTGCTAGACCTGATATTAACCAAGGACCCGGACACAGTAGTAGATATGGAACTACAAAGTCCTCTTGGAAAAAGTGACCACTGTGTCATCATATTCAGCTATGTGTGCAGAGTGGATGTCAAGAAAACAAAGAAGAAGAGAAAAAGTTATAGCAAAGCTGACTATGTAGGACTAAAGGGTGAAATTAAGCAGATAAATTGGAGGCATATTTTGGGGAATGGCTCTGAAAACATAGATGAAATATGGACAAAATTTCGTGGAAAGATGGAGGATCTAGAGAATAAGTATGTACCTACTTATGAAATTGGAAGGAAGAAAAACCAGCAAATTCCCTTGGATAAAGAAACTCTAAATGTCATTAAAGAGAAGAATGCCTTGGCACGCAAGTACCTGGTACACAAAGATCCAGATGTTAGAAGAAACTACAATCGTACTCGAAACAAAGCAGGGAAACTAGTAAGGAAGGCTAGGAAGAAATACGAAAAAAATCTAGCAAAGGAAGCAAAGAGTAATCCTAAGAGAATATGGCAGTATATCAACTCAAAGAGTAAAAGCAGACAAGGGATTGCAGATTTATGCACCGACCCTAGAGATCCGAAATCAGAAAAAACGGATGATGATGAAACAAAAGCTAACATTTTAGCGGATTTTTTTAGTAGTGTTTTTACCAAAGAACCAGATGGTGAAGTACCACAACTTAAAGCCAGAAACATCCAAATTCAATGGGAACAACGTTACATAAAGGAAGAAACTGTTAAGAAAATACTCAGAGAACTTAAGGTGGACAAATCTCCAGGATTAGACAATTTTCATCCAAGGTTTTTGAAGGAACTACATGAGGAGCTGTCAGTACCACTAACTATGATATTCAATAGATCATTGGAGGAAAGAAGGGTTCCAATGGAGTGGAAAAAAGCCAGAATAAGTGCTATTTACAAGAAAGGGAACAAGTCCTTAGCAGGAAATTATAGACCTGTGAGCCTCACATCAGTCGTGTGTAAAACAATGGAAAAGGTAATGCGGGATCAGATCACTGAACACTTCACAAGGAATGATCTATTTACAACAAGGCAGTATGGTTTCATGGGAGGGAGGTCAACCGCACTACAACTACTCAGAGTCTTAGATGAATGGACGGAGGCATTAGATCAGGGACACACCATAGATTGTATATATATGGACTATCAGAAAGCATTTGATACAGTTCCTCATAGACGTCTTATCAGCAAGCTGAAAGCATATGGAATAGGACTTGAAACAATTCAGTGGATCCAAGACTACCTAAGGGATAGAAAACAACAGGTTACAGTGAATGGGAGAAGTTCCGAGTGGCATGATGTAACATCCGGCATCCCACAAGGCTCCGTCTTAGGACCGATATTGTTTGTAATATTCATAAACGACCTACCAGAGATCGTCGAGTCAATGGTATACCTTTTCGCAGATGATACAAAGATTTTTAAAATTGTGAAAGAAAATGGAGACCAGGAAACACTGCAAAGAGATCTTGAAAAACTCGCTCAGTGGAGCAACACTTGGTTGTTGAAATTCCATCCTGAAAAGTGTAAATATATGCATATAGGAAAAAAGTCTTCACAAGAGGTGTCATACAAGTTATTAGGAAAATCATTAGAGCGTGTTCAGGAAGAAAAGGACATAGGAGTAATCATCGACGAAAATTTAACCTTTGAGAAACACATATGCGAGAAAGTAAAGAAAGCCAACTCGACATTTGCCATGATTAGAAGGATATTTCAACATTTAGATGAAAATACATTCATTCCGCTCTATAAATCTCTGGTTCGAACACACTTGGACTATGCAAGCTCAGTCTGGTTCCCATACAAAACTAAATATATTGAGATGGTGGAGGGAGTGCAAAGAAGGGCAACAAAGCAGATACCTGGAATGTCAGATCTTAACTACAGTATTCTGAGAGACTGAAGAAACTCAAACTACCAACACTCAGCTATAGAAGACACAGAGGAGATATGATAGAGATATATAAAATTACGAGTGGAAAATATGACACAAAAGCAGCCAACTTTGTGAAATTTAGGAGAGATCATGTAGGGAGAGAAACTGCAAGGGGGAATTCCAAGCAACTATTAATCCAGAGAGCCAGATTAGATATCAGAAAATATAACTTCACCTTGAGAGCTGCTAAGATCTGGAACAGTCTACCAGAGGATGTTATAAGTGCGAAGACTACTAATTCTTTCAAGCAACGTTTGGATAAACACTGGGAAAATCAAGACATTTTATATGACTATAAGGCTACAATATCCGGAAGTCACGTAGTGAGTAATACTAAAACTGAAGTAGGATATAGGGAGTCCAATGAAGAGGATCCTTAGGGAGCCTGAATTGGAAACCAACGATAAGTAACGATAAGTAAGTAAGTAAGTATGACCCCCTGGGGTAGGATGGGCATCAATGTACAATCAAAGTACTAGTATATACAGACAAAGAATCTTCTGATGAAGAACAAGGGCTGTTGCAATGCAGAACTGTAGCATTATGGTTATATATTTTAGTATTTGACTGTGATGCTACAGATTCAGTAATTCTTTTTAGAGAATATGTGATTGTCTAGAATTAAGGAACGAAAGGTAGTTGATTGGCCTATGCTGGAAAGTGGCTAAAAACGTCCCCAACTGTGCACAGAAAATTTTGCTTTGTAAATTGCACTTGATTTACTTTAAGGAATATTCAAAGACTAAAATATATGAAACCATAATGCTACAGTTCTGCAGCTAGGTCGTTGCCTGTGTGGTGCAGTGGTTGGAATGTCTGCTCCAGTTTCTCCGAGTAAGGAGCTGATCCTTATATATGTCACAGGTTGGAATCTAATGCAGGATGTAGAGACCTCAGGCTCTTGTTTCAGAAATCAATTTTTAACCCATGGTATAATAATAACTGTTATTATTAGGGATGTCAAATCGGTCAATTTTTAATACTCGGTTACTCGGACGTTTTTCCGATCGAGTACCCGGGTACTCGGTAAAAGTGTAAATAAATATAAACAAGAAAATTGATGAATGTAAAACATTGTAAACACCTGTAGAGATAAAATCACATGCTCTGATAGGAGGTTTACACGTAAATGCATTTCTGTTGTAACAATGATGAGAACTTCGTGCCCGACGAAATTTAATACATTTTTTTAAGTTCAATTTATTTATCAGATAAACACAAGAAATAAAATCGTAAGACAGTGGTCTTTTTGTTTAAAGAAAAATAATTTACTCCGTTATTGTAATAAAATTCTTTGTTGCATTTGACGTCAAGTTATATATATCAGAGTCGTACAGTTTGACTTGAACTTGACCAAGTTCTAACAGAGCCGATTTAAGATTTTCGTAAACTTTTCGATCCTAGATTTTATAGTATCACAGGACGGTATTTTGTAGTTTGGTGCAACGATGGACATCAGCTTTTTAAAAGCCTTTGCCTTCAACTATTTGTACATGTATTGGCATGTAATCAAACACAACCATATCAACAGTCGCGCGTGTAATATCATCTGTCTCTTTTCCCGAGAATTTACGGCTTCTCGGAGAATTGACAAAATTATCTAATTTATCTAATCATAACAGACCTTAATTAAACGATGTTCAGTGAAAACAAATAATTAAAGAAAGTCAAAAAATAAGGGTAGAAGACAGCCGAAGGTGAGAAAAGCCAGGTAACAGGTGCTCTCACGATCGATTAATTACTGTATAAACACTGCCATGGGCGATAACAGTCATTTAGAGGAGTAGGAAACCCTAATTACTGTATGTACAAGTGCATTGAGTATTTTTACATTTTAAAACAGATTGTTTAATGCATTAATATATAAGCTTAGAAATATTCAAAAATATACATCCGAGTAACCGAGTACCGATTTTAGTATTCGATACTCGGACGTTCGATCGAGTACCCGGTTAACCGGGTACTCGTTGACATCCCTAGTTATTATTTAATGTACTATGGGTTAAAAATTGATTTCCGAAACAAGTTCCTGCTGTAGAGACTGGTCCTTCTGATAAGACCATGTAAACTGCATGCCTGCATAACAGTAGGTGTTGGCACAAAAAAAGATCACTTGATTGCTCAATGGCCTTGAGTGCTAAGTATACAAAAGTAGGTATAAATTTTCAGCCCTCCACCAGCAAGTGGTTGTGTCTATATATAAGTGAAATGTTCTTGAGAGGGACATTATGGTAAACAAGAAACACAAGCAAATTCAAAGAATTGTGGTCCCCCACTTTCGGTGTCTTTTTGGGTGAGATGTCATATTTTTATGACATTTTGTGTCTAATATGAACGCCCTTTCATAAGTCATCTATTTAGAAATTATCACTGAACTCCAAGGTCAAGGTCAAAGGGTTAACGTTCTTGGTATCCAATGAAAAGTCTTCTTAGAAGGATTACATATGTGAAGTATGAAAGCCCTAGCCCTTACCATTCAAAAGTTATGGTCAAGGTTAAAGTTTTCTCATAAGTATGGAAATCTGAAAGGTCAAGGTCAAAAGGTCAAGGTTGTTGGTATCAAATGAAAGGTCTAGCCACAAAGAATACATATGTGAAATATGAAAGTCCTGGTATCTACTGTTCAAAAGTTGTGGCCAAGGTCAAAGTTTTTGAAAAGTAGGTCAAACTCCAAGGTCCAAGGGGCAAAGTTCTTGGTATTCAATGAAAGGTCTTCTCACATGAATTATATATATGAAGTATGAAAGCGCTAGCCCTTACCATTCAAAAGTTATGGTCAAAGTTAAAGTTTTTTCACAAGTATGGAAATCTCCAAGGTCAAGGTCAAAAGGTCAAGGTTGTTGGTATCCAATAAAAGGTCTTGCTACAAAGAATACATAGCCTATGTGAAATTTGAAAGTCCTAGTAGATACCATTCAAAAGGTATGGCCAAAGTAAAAGTTTGGAATTTTTGTGTAAAAGTGGGTCAAACTCCAAGGTCAAAAGGTCAAATTTGGTGGTACCCAAAGAAAGATCTTTTCACAAGAAATACATATAAATGGTGAGTCGTGGCTAGATAAGTCTGTAAATGACAGTGAAGTATCCATAGAAGGTTATAGCCTAGAAAGGTTAGGTCGTTACCGCAATGGTGGTGGAGTATGTCTATATATAAACAATAAACTAGCATTCACGCGCATAGAGGATGTGACCACCGCGGATGAAGAGATACTCCTAGTTAACATCTACCTTCCCAAGTCGAAGCCTATTATTTTAGGCGTAGGATATAGACCACCGAATCAGTCCAGTTTTGTAGAAAAATTTGAAAACACTCTTCTAAAACTTAGGACCGATTGTGAGACATACATTTTAGGTGATTTCAACATCTCTTATCAGCAGCAGAGCAATATATTGGAAGCATATAAACATGTGTTAAAACTGTTCAATCTTAAGCAGCTGATCAACAGTCCTACAAGAATTACATCAAACACCAGCACTGTTATTGATCATATACTGTGTAACTCACCTGAAAATGTCATTCAGTCTGGAACCATCTCAGTTGGTTTAAGCGACCACCTACTTACCTATGCGTCACGGAAAATAAGTCGAGGTGTTTTTAACACGCATAATACTGTCCGTATACTATCATTGAGAAACTATTCTGTGGACGACTTTCTGCAACAGCTGGCAGAAGTGAATTGGTCTGAATGTTTCAATACAGAGTGTGTTAATACTGCATGGAATGCTTTCCAGAAAATTTTCTTGTCAGTTTTAGACAATGTTGCACCTATAAAGGAAGTTAGAATTAAACAAAGAACAGAGGAGTGGATGGATTCTAAAATTTTAGATTTAATTCGCCAACGAGATCATCTTTTATATTGTTTTAACATGTCAAAGAAAGAAGACGACTACAAGAATTACTGTAAAACTCGCAACATTGTTCAAAGAGAAATACAAAGGGCAAAATCTGAATATTTTAAAGATAAAATAGAGGAAAATAAGAAAAATCCTAAGAAACTTTGGCAATGCATTAAAGATCTAGGTTTGAAAAATAAAAAAGGTGAAGAAAAACTTTGTTTGAAATTAGAAAATGGTATCTGTCATAGCCCACAGAAGATAGTTGATAGCTTTGTGTCTTTTTTTACCAATGTAGCTTCAAATCTAGTGTCCAAACTACCAGCATATACAAACATTTTTTCTGTCAGCAGTCAATGTTTTTAAGTCTTTTTATTCACGGAGAAATGTGAAAGGATCTAAATTTATATTAGCAACGGTGACTGAGGATTATATTTATAAGGAATTGATTTCTCTAAACACATCAAAAAGTACAGGTCTTGATGATTTACCAGCAAGATTCATCAAGGATGGTGCACATATTTTAAAGATTCCAATTACTTTTATAATAAATTTGTCTATAACCTCAGGGGAGGTACCAGAGGGCATGAAAATTGCACGTGTTAAACCATTGTACAAAAAGGGAAGTCCCCTTGATGTTGAAAACTACAGGCCGGTTAGTATTCTTAGCATTGTGTCAAAAATTCTGGAAAAGAGTGTTCATGTACAACTTTCAAATTTTTTAAGCGAAAACAACCTTTTATTTGAGTTTCAATCTGGATTCAGAGATAAATATTCAACTGATACTTGTTTAATTCATCTTCTTGATCACATTAGAGACAACAATGCTAAGGGTCTGTTCACCGGCATGGTCATGCTTGACTTACAAAAAGCTTTCGACACTGTCGACCATTCCATACTATGTAAAAAGTTAGAAACCCTAGGGGTCAATTTTTTGAGATGGTTCAAATCGTACTTATGTGATAGAAAACAATTTGTCTGTGTAAATGGTGCCACATCAAGTCCTGGTTATGTTACATGTGGTGTACCTCAGGGCAGTATTTTAGGCCCACTTTTGTTTTTGATTTATGTAAATGACATGTCTTTGAGTATTGACAATGACTGTAAATTGATTTTATATGCAGACGATAGTGCCATACTCTTTTCCCACAAATGTACCGATTATATAGCTAAGAAACTCAGTAAAACACTTGAATCTTGTTCAGACTGGTTGGTTGACAACAAATTATCATTACACTTAGGCAAAACAGAGTGTATGTTATTTGGTCCGAAACGAAAACTCAGTAAAGTTGGATGATTTTTTCATTGTGTGTAAAGAGCATGTCATTAAGGCTTCTCAACAAGTAAAATATCTTGGTCTGTACATTGATTCCAAATTATCTGGTGAAAATTTTGTATCTTCTCTTGTTCAAAAGGTGAACTGTAGATTAAGATTTTTGTATAGACAAGCAAGATTTTTGGATCAAAAGAGCAAATTCTCATTATGTACAGCACTTATCCTCTGTCACTTAGATTATTCATGTAGCTCTTGGTACTCTGGACTGTCAAAAGCTATGAAACGTAAATTACAAATTTGCCAAAATAAGGTCATTCGATTTATGTTGGATTTATCCCCGATGCATTCCATCAATTATAGTATTTTTGAGTCTATTAATATGTTGAATGTGGACAGGAGAGTGAAGCAGATGAGACTGAATCATGTTTTTAATATTGTTCATAAGAAAGCTCCTGTTTATCTTGAAACAAATTTTACAAGTTTAAGTAATAATTACTCTAATACTAGATCCTCTAATAGCCACAACTTTAAATTGCCATTGATTAGATATTGCCAAGATCAGACTTTTTATTACAATGCCATCAAGGATTGGAATGACTTGCCACTTTTTACTAAGAATTTAGAATGTAAAGAAACTTTTAAGAACTGTGTAAAAAAGCATCTAATGGAGGATTTTAAAAGATGTGTTGAGAATTCTTTTATATATTTTTGATTTTTAACAACTATGAATGTATTGTTTTATTTTAAATGCTTTGTGTAATTTATTTTCAAATTTGATACAGGGTTTTTTAATACCTGTCCTATCTGAATGAGGTGCCTTGATTGATGTATCTGCCAAAATCTTGCCTACATCCTCGTACTTAATTTTGTTGTTTAGTTAGTTTTTTGTTTTATTTATTCACTTATTTATTTATAAAAAGGACCCCATTGGAAATAAGCAATTTTGCTTTCATGGGTTATCCTTAGGTTTATGAATTAATGTCATGATATCACGATGATTATAATGCATATATTTTTATTCATAAAATTTATAAATGTCAAAAATTGTTTTATATTTTAAACATTCGGAAAAGGACACCTGTATTTAGAATTTTATATTTATTTTTGAAATTTTATTACTGTGATAAGGTTTTTTTCATTTTATGCATTATTTATATTTGTACCACCCTGTATCATACATTGATTTTATTACCTGAATAAATCTACTACTACTACTACTACTATGAAATATGAAAGTCATAGCTCCTCGAAATCAAAAGTTATGGGCAAGGTTAAAGTTTTTGTGACGGACGGACAGCTAGACAGACTGACGGACAGACGAAAGAGATTTAATGTCCCCTCGCTTTTGCGAAAGCAGGGGACAAAAATAGAGGTACCGTAAGTACAGAGCTCACCAAATGATACCCTGTCTCTCATATGATAATGGCAAAATCCATGCCTTGCTCTGAAAGACCCAAAGTTAAGTGTCAGATCAAAAAGTAAAACGAGAGGTGCACAATGGCATTATGTAATAAAGAATCTTGGAAAGCATCATTAAAATTTTATTCAGTGATATAGGATTAAGAAAAGTTGCGGATTAGAGATGGGTATACCCTTCAATATTGTACAGAGAATGGCAGATCCATGCTTTGCTCTAGCTGGGAAACCGGAAATATGTGTCCAATCGAAAAATGAAATAGGAGGTACACAGGCACTGTAACAGAGATGAGAGATTCTGTGAAAATCTCAATTTCATTTAGTGGTATATATAAGAGGTGCTGCGGATAAGGGATGGGTACCTCAAAGTGTTACACGGACGGACGCACAGACAGACAACCCAATCACTTTATGCCCTCCTCCTTTTCAAGCAGGGGGTATAACAAACAAGAAAGGGGCCATCAGTTACTCAGGTGAGCACTGTGGCCCAGGATCTCTTGTTAACCTTACAAATTCTCTAATTAACTTGGCAACATTATTCAGGTTACCTATCTGAAAATATATGAGAAAAATATCGCTGATATCTGGGGGGGCGAAGGTTTTGTTATTTTTTTCCTTAAACTTTCCTTTTCGAAGTAACGAAGTACGCACTAACCACACCTGTGATTTACACCTGAGTAATTTTCACCTGATTTCCGGTATCAGGTATGACATTAAACTGGGTCCCAAGCAGATTAACGGTTGAATAATCACTCGTTATTTTATAGAAATCTCTACTTGCTATGAGGACCAGCATAACAACTGATTACTCAAGAAAGCACTGAATTCGAAAAAAAGGTGAGGCCGGCCATCGTCTATCCCCGAGTCGTAGATCGATTAGATAGCAGGACATTTTTGTGAGACGCTTGGACGTTTTTGTTTTATAATACATAATTGGAAAATGTAAACGTCGGAGAAGACGGTAGAAAAGAAAAGGCTTGATTTTGTGTTTATCATTCAGAGAAATTTCGGCTTTCAAGATGGGACTGCTGTCGAGGGGGAAGTTGAGGATCTACCTGGCCTTGGTGAACATACTATTCTTTATACTAGGAGGAGCATGTGTTGGACTCGGCGCGTGGCAGGCCGTGGATAAAATTTTCATTTCCGATGTGATTGGATCGGACCTGTATTCCACTGCGGCGTACCTGTTGATTTTCGCCGGGTGCGTCTTGATCATCATTAGTTGTGTGGGATGTGTTGGAACAGTCATGCAAAATAGACCCATTCTAGTACTTTACATGATGACCATCATTTTGACCATAATTTTACTGATCGCTGCTGGGGCAGTTGCTGCCGCATTCAAAGATAAACTTGGGTCAAGCATGATTGAAAACATGAAAAATACCATTAGGTACAAATATGGGAATAATGTGGAAAATAATGCGGAGAATAAGAGAGTCACGAACTCGTGGGATACTCTGCAAAGGATGCTGGAGTGCTGTGCCGTAGATTACCAGGGCTGGAATCTCTATAGAGACTCAGAATGGTTTAAACAGGTGAATCCACACAACTACATCCAGCCAGACCAACATACAATCTTTGTGCCCACTTCATGCTGTCGGCATCAAGGAGCATATTCCACAGATGATTGGTTGAGAAATTGTCAAAGAAATCCGTATGGACCTCCTCGGTACATTACCCCAAATCACAGCGAAAACAAAGCCCTCATCTACATTGGATGTAAAGACGCCACAACAAATTTCATCAAAGATAATATAGGATCTCTCATTGGCTGCGGTTTCGGTTTCGGAGTCACTTTATTACTTGGCATCATTTTTGCATTTTTGCTCTACAGAAATCTTAATAATGAGCACTCTCCAGTGTCAACTAGGGAATATTGATTATTTTTATCTTTGAAAGCAAAAAAAAAACCCAAAAAATTCCAAGATCTACAATTTTTTAAAATAGACAGTATTTATTTGTAGAGTATATAGGTAGTGTATGTAGAGTGGACTTTTTTTCCCCAAAGGATACAAATATTGAATGGCATCTTTGGAGTTATTTTTTATGTTGTAATGTGAATATTTTACATTTTAGTTTTATTTCCTAATTTAATAGAGCTGTATTGTATATATATATATTTTCCTTGAATGATTTATACATTCTATACTGCCTGGATGTCTGTGTGTGCTGTGAATTTCTTTTCAGGACTTAAAAATCATCAAGAAAAAAAATGCATCAATGAATAGAAAAAGTATTTTTCAATAGTGGCTAATAAATATGCATGATTCGAGTTATATAAGTTTTATGAATCGGCAAGCTAGTCATGTTTTATGGCTTATATATTTAAATTATATGTTACCTTTTTAGTAAATATTCTGTATATATTATGTATATTTTTAATTTTGTATGATTGGCATGATATCTCACAAAAAGGTTTTTTTTTTTTTAAGTCAAAGTGAAATTCATACATAATCTACATGTACATTGTATATATGTATGCACACAGGGATTAATCCTGGGCATATTTACCACTGATATTCAGTATTTTTCCCAAGAGAAAATTTTCCCTGAATATCCTGTTTTCCCCTTTTGATGAGTGAACTCCCCTAATAAACTTTTTTCTTCATAAAAACTGGAAATTTAAAAGTAAAGATTTTCAGATGTGAAATATGGGTTTCCTTTCCTATTTATGTATTTTACTTAGTCATAAAAATGCAGAGACTAAACCGGATCCCCCAGCAGGGCTCGTCCTGCACCCGTTGGAGGTCTGGTGTTGCCCCCAAGACCCTCGGTTATTTTTTTCCAATTTTACCTAAAAGGGTAGTTTTCCCCTAAACCTAGATTAATCACTGGCACATATACATGCACATTATATTTGATTTTTTTTTTATTCCAGAAAGAAAAGAAATTTTATAATAGAATTGGTGAAATGTATAAGAATTTACTATTTAAGGCAGCATTTTCTTGCAAAAAAGAAAATTTTTGAAAATGTTATGCATGCCAGATTTTAATGGTTTTTCAAGCCTTTATTAATAATGATACTCGGTAAGAATTGTAGAGAGGTTTATAAGAAATAGATTTTTATGTGATTTTTTTGTTCATTGCTGTTCTTTATATGTATAAAATTCATAATAAATATGGAATACCTACATGTAGTATGTTCTTCATATCTTAATGTTAATTTTCATTATTCATGTGCTTAATTAAGTCTCTTTGGACTTTGTGATTGAATCAAACTATGGTAAATTAAGATTAAACTACTTGACCTGTTAAATGCTTAAGAATTTCCATTTATTCAACAAATACGTGCAGATGAGCAAGAAAGTATAAAACAATTTCAAGAATATTTATATGAAGGACAATAATGTAAATGTCATCATCATGAGCAGGCCTATGAATCACTAACATGGGCCACATCCCTCACTTGAACAGTGAGGCTAGGAACAAAACAATAAAATTCAAATGTGGTCCCGAACTACCCATAAAAGGGCAGGGGGTGGTTATGATTTGAACAAAATTGAATCTACACATATGTCTCTGCACTAACTTAGGATGCTTACATATTTCTTTAACTGTACCTTTATTTCCTACAAATTTGAACTTTTATTGCGGTCCCCGTTTACCATTAGAGGTTAAGATTTGAACAAATCTGAAACTACTTTATCCGAATTTATTTATGCTTCCATATAAGTTAAAGATTTTACTTCTATCATCATCGGATACCCACGGGTGATCTCGTCTTTTTACTCATCACCCGCGTGATTAGTAAACGACGAGATCATCCGTGGATACTTATATATTCAAATGTAAAACTTGGATCGTCAATTGTGGCCTACCCTGGAGAGTCATGATTTAAACAAATTCGATTCTAAATCACCTGACGATAAATCTACTATACTTTAGGACGTTTCCACATGCGTTTCATCTTTCCTGACTCAGTAGTTCTTGAGAAGAAGATTTTTGAATTTAAAAGATGCCAGTAATTTCACTAATTTATAATTATATCCCCTCGGAAGAGGGCGTGTCCTTTCATTTGAACAAAGTTAAATCCCCTTTGCCCAAGAATACTTTTTGTCATGTTTGGTTGAAATTGGCTCAGTGGCTCACGAAAATATGAAAAGTTTACAGATATAGACGGACGGACTACAGACAAAATATGATTAGAAAAGCTCTTATGATCTTTCAGCTCAGGTGAGCATAGGCGTCGGAAGCAAATTGAAAGTGGGGGGGGGGACCTAAACCAACAAAAAAAGGAAAAATCCAATTTTCAATGCCTATAATTTGTATATATTTGCAAAAACAGTGGGGAGGGGGGCTAAGCCCCCACCCCACCCCGGTTCCGACGCCCATGAGGTGAGTTATTAAAACAGCATCGCTTTTTTTAAGTAAAGGAGTGGGAGCAACAGAAAAAAAAAATCCTGAAAATTACTTTTATACAATAAATTTACTTTGTCCTCGTACTAAACGCTCAGTAATATTTTCTTAGAATGGAGTTACTGTTCTTTCACCAAACTTGAATCATGAACGCACACTGAATTTATCTAGGTCATTTTTCAATAAAGGATTTCTGCCATTGAAAATTATTAATATTATGTGATTCTCCCTCACGGTTTTCAGAAATATACAACTATTGTATAGATCTATGAGGATGCTGCTTGTCAGAACGTACATAGAACCAACAAAGAAAGGAAAGAATAAAAACTAGAGATACTGTGAGCATTGAGCTCACTAAATGATACCCCCCGCCTCCCATATCGTTATAACTGATGACAAAGTCCATGTTTTGCCATGGCCGGGACACCCAAAATATGTGTCAGATCAAAAAGTTAAATAGGAGGTGCACAATGGCATATATATATATATATATATATATATATATATATATATATATATATATATATATATATATATATAAAGCGTAACAGACGGACGGACGGACAGACAGACGGAAGAACGGACGGACGTACAGACGGACGGACGGAATTAACGATTACTATATACCCTCCCGCTTTTTTAGAGGTACTGTGAGCAATGAGCTCACTAAATGATACCCCCCGCCTCCCATATGATTATAATGGCAGTGTCCATGTTTTATATATATATATATATATGTCATATATATATATATATATATAATATATATATATATATATATATATATATGAGAGGAGTTGCGGATAAGAGATATTACCCCAAAGCGTAACAGACGGACAGACGGACGGACGGAAATACCGATTACTATATACCCTCCCACTTTTCAAGCGGGGGGTATAATGATATACATGTATATTTACACAACAGTATTGTAAAACATTTTTAAATTTTGATCTACAGATTGTTTAATTGTGTTTAAATTAGTTTTCTATCTTCCATTTATCATGATCAAACATTCGACACAATAATTTCCACAAGCGTATTCCCTCTATTTCGCAAAATATGCAAACGCTACGCTGAATCTATCCCATCGTCGCAAACCACGGCCAAAATGTACGATCCTCTCCCATTCTGCAGAGAGCTTTATGCGGACTCCGGACCGTGGCTTGAGAAAATAACTATTATTTATTTATATTATAGCAATATATAAGATAAAATGGTATCCCTTTGTCGAAGCTAAACGCATATTTTCCAGGACATGTAAGTCATAACTCTAAAAATGAATTCCTCTAGATCTGAATTATATATTTATTTCAACCCACTTCAGTAGTTCTTTATCACAGGTACCTGACGTCACTTATATTTCTGTTAATTAAAAAATAAACCTCCTACCTAATAATACACTTATATGAGTAGGGGGTATTATATATATATATATATATATATATATATATATATATATATATATATATATATATATATATATATATATTTTTTTTTTTTTCTTATTTAAAGGAAAACACTTAATGTTTTGTTTTCTTAATAAAGACAAGCTTCCCTCTGTCTCTGCCAACTCGTCACTACGCCTGTAAATTCTCTGTTAATTCTTCACTTTGATATTACTGTAGATTCTCATGGGTACCAATTTCATTGATTTGTCATATAAAGAGGTTTCGCTGGCATTAAATTTCGTTGTTTTGAAAATAACTTTATTATTTTATATTATAGTTAATTAATATAAAAACATCGTGCGGGATTTAATTTCGTTGATAAATTATTTAATCCCTGCTTTAACAGTACTTAGCTAAACGAATGAATTGCAGTAGAATTGCAACATAGCTACACCCTCCTTATACACTGCTTAATTAAATGAAAATTTTGCTTCAATTCCCTAAAGGCATTGTTAATCTTCTCCAAATTAAACAGCTGAGGGTGTCAGGCACATTTATGAGAGGGATGAGAAGAGAAAAAAATAATTGAAAACTGTACATGTATCATGAAAAATGACGACAAGCAAAACCAAGAGGGACCCGTGGTCCTTACCGTTGAATTAAGTGTAATAAAACAATTTTGAGGATCGATAGTGTGTATATTAAACAAGAGGCTCATTGGCCACAATGCTCACCTGAGTAACTTTGGCCCTGCTGATCTTCACCAGACTATTTTTACCACGTTGTAATAAATACTGTGGCCTCCATACCCCCCTCCCTTTACCACCGGGGGTGTCATGATATAAACAATTTAGAATACACTACTCCAGAATACTTCCACATAAATTTCGGCTTTTTGGCTCAGGAGTTATCGAGAAGATTTTAAAGATTTTTTCCTTATGTATTCTAATATAGAATTTGGATTCCCTTTTGTGGCCAACCTACCCCCGGGGGTGATCATTTGAACAATTTAAAATATACACTATCCATTATGCTTTCATATATGTTTCAGCTTTTCTGGACCAGTGGCTCTTGAGATTTTTTAATGACCTCACCTTATTATTTTCTTAATTATCAACCCTTGTAAGGGTGTTTGACCCTCCATTTTACATTTCAGCTCCTCTTCACCCAAAGTTCTTTGTACAGATTTTTGGTTAAAACTGGCCCTGTGGTTCTTGAGAAGAAGTTCAAAATGTGAAAAGTTTACAGACGGACGAACAGACTGGCAGACGGACAATTGGTGCGAGATCAGAAAAGCTCACTTTAGCTTTCAGCTCAGGTGAGCTAAAAACTTAAGATGAAGCTTTGTTGTAGAAGAGCAAGAGACTTGGTCCAGATGTTCAAAAATCTGGTACACTTGCTTATTAAAATATAATTATACCCAGAAGCAGAGAAGATTTTCAAAGAAATAATACATTTTCACTACCTATTCAACAAAGCCCTATTCTAACAGTATAAACCATCATCCAGGGTCATGAAAATCACAAATTTGGAAGAGTTTGACTGTTGGAACGACTAATTTTGATAAATTTAGCGAGTTGAAAATCATATTTTTGTCCCCCTTCACTCGCATGACAAGTAGCACACGGCAGGTGTTACCAGTCGGCAGCGGTTGCTCACTCCTCTATAGCACCTGGTCCCACATCTGATGTGAGCAATGGGTCACTTGAATGACTCAGGTGAACTTATACCGGAAATTAGTCCAAACTCCAAAATCCACTTTCGGGAGAGAGGGGTGCCATTTTTTTTCAATACATAAGTGAAGTGTATTGATCTGACTAAACCTCAATAAAAAGTTGGGCGGGGAGGGGGATCAACCTTTAATTCAATGTATATTTTCAACGATAAAAAGCTGTGTTTGGGGGAAATATTGTAAGATGCGGTCAGATACCTACCACTTATCGCTGTCAAAAATTACTTGTACTTTCTTAATAATTCTAAGCAGAATTTTTACAATTTTCATAATTGTCCCACTTGTACTACTTTAATTTCCTCAACATTTAAACCTCGTTCCAGCGTGACAACGCGTCTGAAAAAATACTTTTATATCTTCTCTCTGGTTAAAAATCTTGCAACCCGGTAATATTGCGAAGCTAGAAATCAAACTTCTAAAATATTTTCATTAATTTTCTAAAATCAACTGCTCATCCCATCTTTTTACGACAACTACTGCAATAGTAATAAACACCATTCCCAAAGTTTGGAACAATTCATGACCGACTAGGAAAGTCTCTGTACCCAGCCTTAAAAGGAAACATCGCCTTCATCCTCTTCTCGAGATTCCAGCCATCAAGTCTGCATACGTAAGGCTCCTCTTCTTCTGATGGGTCTCTTCTAAGGATTCTCCCTATGGCAATATCAAAAATATGGCTACTAGCACATTGGCCTGTTTGGAACATAGCACTATGTATTGTCTCATAGTATTGGGCTATCATCTCGTTAAAGACACCATTTCTATTAAGATTTACATTAAACAAAACATCGTCCGTGCACATGTTGCTGTAACTTCTATAGAAGCTAACATCTACCGGTACGTAGTTTGTATCTGTCAAAGTCATAGGTTCTTGTGGACAAGACTCACCCATCCACCCGAATATACGATACTTAATTTTTTTCTTCTTTCATAAATTTTTCTTCTATCACATATATGTATTTACACTGCTTTCCCTGTGGAAACTTTCCCTGTGGAAATTCGAAAACTAACACAGAATAAATGCTGTATTAAATACATGTAAAATCATACCTGCAGTATTAAAAAATAGAAATATGAAGAAGAAATACACTGTAGGCGCAGAATTAGAACTTGATGAATCATTTGTTCACCAATATTTTTTCAATGCATGGTACATTTGTAAATGTAAATTTTAAAATGACATCATTTTTTTCGAAAATGAATTGTATATATTCAGAATTCTTTTAGTATATTTTGGGGGAGTTGGTGGCCTTTCAAAATCACCACAATGACCTCGATTGACTTTGGAAGCGATCAAAATAATACCTGTATACAATTACGTATATTTTCTGTTTTTGCTTCCATATTTGTCTCATTTATCCCGTCTTGGAAGATTTCAACAGGACACCCTATTATTCTTTGAGAGGATTAGTTGATTATTGGTAAAACGTCTAAGGAGTTCTGAGAACAAGATTTCTGTATTTAAAAAAAAAATCGTTTTCCGACCATCATTTGACCTCTCGGATGAAACAGAATTTCAAAAATAAGATTTGGTTACTGCTGCTAAAATTTTATGAGGAGTTTGATGAAAAAGAAAACGTGACAAACGGGCGAAAAGCTCGGTATAATGTGCCCAAGCTTGCTTATAACAAGAGGCCGAAGGGGCTTAACGGTCACCTGAGTATGATAAAACACTGTAAGGGATCCGTCAATTTACTTACTTTCTGATTGTATGCACATTTTTTTTTAAGTTGATATTAAGAATATGATTGAGTTTCTGATTGACAATATCCAAGCTTTTAGAGACTAGGTCTTTCTACAATATGTCAGAATTTCAATGGGTACCAATTATGCCTCTTTATTCGCATATATATTTTTGCATTCTTACGAAGCATAACTTATTCCTAACCTTATATATGAGAAGAAAACGCTGTAGTCTTCAACTTGACATTTAGATATGTCGACGACATATACTCAGTAATGAATGTATGAACAATAGATACTTCTAGTTAATTGACAACTACATACAATGTATTTAGATACCTAGCTAAGAGTCTGACACATGTTTCGTATATAGATATTTTACTAGTAAAGACGTTAATGGTATCCGAACAACAAAACGTGATGACTTTTCTATCATCAACTTTCTTTAATCATGCATGCAGCAATATTATACCCTTATCCCTTAAGCTTACATCTAAAGTCAATGTTTCCCAGTTGATTCGATATGCAAGAGAATCTTCTACGTATGAACAATTTCTGAAACGAGGCAAGCTGTTGACAAACAAGGTGATGTAACAGTATCAATTAAAGTCATCATATTACAAGTTCTTTGGACAATACAATGTCCTTGTCAAAAACACAGTCCATAATGAAGTTGAATGATGACTGACAGTAAGAATATTATTAATACGAGGGCTATTCATTAAATAATGTCCTCGGTGCTCGGAAAGAAGCAAAAGACGCTCTTCAATGATTTAGTCTTAAAGATTTAACATAATATTCTCTTTTCATTAAAACACATGTCCGTAATTTTTTTTATCCAATTTCTGATTGTTTGTAGAACTCAAATTTGGGTATAACCCTTAGTATACTGGAAAATGGCAGATCTTAAGACTTCCTGGACTCGTTTCTTCCTTCTGAAAGGTTTTTTTTTCAAGTTTGGAAAATGAAACAAGTCAAAAAGCGAAAGATCTGGCGAATATTGTTAATGTGAAAAAAAAATAACTTTCTGTTTATCCCAAAAAGTCCTTTACTCTTCAGGGCGTGTGGGTTTTGACGCTATCAAGAAGAAATTCAATGTAGTGGATTCCTGATTCTGGTTCCTTGCTCTCATTCACCTTTCGATTATTTTTGCTAAAAAATGCTTTCTAGACTCTTCCAGAAATTAAACTGCCTCCCTGAATACGAATTTGAACAACAAGAACAACAATATTTAAGAAAATTGCATATAAATCTGTCTTTGTGCTCTAGCAATTTTTTTGCTCTTCTCAGACCTTTGCTGTTTTTGTCAAGTAAATCTTATTGTAAATTTTGTTTCGAGGGTTTTAAGCAATAGATTCAAGTTTCATTATCTGTTTGAATTTCAAACAAACGTGGATAACTACAAATACTGATATTTTAAGATAATTGTTTAGATATTTTTACACGCTGTCGTTTTCACTCATTTTTCAAAACATAGGGTGACATTTGAGTACTAAGATTTTTTACTGTTAAACGTTTACTATACGTGACTATAATTGATAACAATCTTACTTCGGTAAGATAAGCTAAGCTATATTATTTAAATTCCTCCTTCTGGTATATTTCATTAAACTATGCATCCATAGCTTGAAAACTAAAAGAGAAAAAAGTTATTACATAAATGACCATCATGAACATCATCCAATCCGGCACCAAAAATGCAGTCTAATCCGGCACAATTTCCATTAAAATTAACCGATTCCAATCCAGCACATGTCAACATTTTTAAATCGAAATATTTTTGTGAGAAAATGGGTTATAACAAATAAACATATAACACCAGGTCAGAATTACTCCAAAGTATCATTTGTTAGCCACACTCCTGCTGCTGGATGCATAAAACTGTCAAAATCGAAGAAAAAAACAACTCCATGCCGCTTCAAACTCAATCGGAGAAATTCTGCAGTCATCAGTCGTTAAATATTCAAGTTTAAGAGACGATAGGAAAAGTAGCAATTAAACACACTAATAAACATTTTACTAGGAATTCGACAGTATCTTCGGATCAAGCATATCTGACGGTTAACGGGGGATATTAACCGAAATCTTAGGTACCTACCTTTTTCGATTTGTTACCGCCGCCATCTTGTTTTGTCCAATCCGGCATGGGATCACGATTATTAGGCGTCATTACTGTTCATTATTTTCATATTTCATTGCATTAAAATACAAATCTTGTTGTAACGACCTGTATTTGTTGCTGATTTTCTTTATAAAGTTTGTTATTTACACATGGTAAGATTTATATTGCATGTATAATATATACACAGGGGGTAAAGGAATGATGATATGATATAATATATACTTGTATTATACATCAAAATCTTATCGTGTGTAAACTTTTAATACAGTGGATTATAAGATTTTTCAAATCTTATATACATGTAATTGAAATAAGAATAGAGCAATACTACTTTCCTTATTACAATTTAGAATCTACACTGCTTCATGCAGATTTCACACGTTTCATCTCTTCTGTCCCAGTCACAGGCACCTGACGTTACTTATTTTTCTTTTAATAAAAAAAATATACACATACCTAATAATATGTGTATATTTTTTTTTTATTAAAAGAAAAATAAGTAACGTCAGGTGCCTGTGGTCCCAGTGGTTCTTGAGATTTTTTAAACCTTGCTTTTACCTTTTCTTGATTATCTCTCCTTGTGTTAGAACTTGGCCCTTCCTTCGAACAATTTAGAATATCCTTTACATTCTTGAATTATTTGTAGCCTTTTTGACATGAACTAGTAATGTTCATTATCTTTATTTACCTCATACATGTAAAAACAGTTCAGTTGACATCCGCTCCCCCTTTGATCTAGTTTGCTTTCCCAATTTCAAATACTTGTTGATGCTCCTGACCTGGGGTTAAATATAATCAATAAGATTTTGGTCATATGAATCTTATCAAGAGGAGCCCCCCTGCTGCTATTTTAAGACTTAAAGATCTTCTGTTGTTAATGCGCACAAAGGTCTTATCTGCGCATAAACCAGACAGACCAAGGTCTCCGACCTTGACCCTCAATATGCAGACACACAAGTCACAACCTGACAAATGCGTATCAGTTTTCTATTTTGACAGACTTGCTCTTACTTTTGTATGACCTCAAATGAAAAATGTCTTTTTCCAGGTACAAAGTTGTTCAATCACATATTGATAAGAGTGTCTATACTCTATCATTTCTCTTCCTATTTCATGTAGCCCATTGATTTTTAAAACGAAAATCCATATTTTTAGTTTTTAAGGATATATTAACTCCTTCAAAATTTATGAAAAATTCTTGTTTTTTCTTTTAATTACAGAATTCCTTGTAAAATACTTGACAGAGCAGTTCTGGTCTTGTATTTATTTTGTCTCCATTTTAATTGACAGTACATTGTATCTGTTTTACTAATATGTGATACAAAAATAAATTAAATCTGTACAAAAATATTTACTTTATGTATAAGTATGATAACAACTACATTTATACACATCCTTTACAAGTCTACAAAAATACTCTGAAACATCGAAAACAATAATGAGGTGTTTCTAACAATTACAGTTCTGGTATTAAAAGACACTGTATTAAACATGCCTATCAAACTAAGCACACAAACAAACTATCTACAAGATAATATATCTATTGTATTTCGTAGGAATCTATTATATAAAAAAAATACTAGCTATCATCTTAAGAAAGTTTTTGAGATTCTAGACAAAACAGCTGTACATGTATTTTAACACAAATCTTCAACATCTAATTTCAGAATCAATAGATGCAATTTCTATGTGAACACAAGTTCATTTTCAAATTAACAATTATTGATGAACAATAAAATGCTAGACTGTACCTTTTAATATACACCTGTTGTAAAATTTTATGTTTAACTACAGAGCAGTTGTACAAGTACATTGTATATGTATTGAAGAATTGGAATGTGTCGTCAAATTACCACCATCTGCAGTTTTCTTGCATTGTAACATCAGGAACAGTTGGTCAATGGAATACAATATGTATACGATATATACCTGGTAGGTGAATAATTATTTAGAAGGATGTACAGATATGTATATCACATTCTTCCCTGATGGTATAGTATTGATCAAGGGTCTACAGTGCCCTTACAATTACTGCATCACTGGTAATGAGGCATATTAACGCAGATTTACTCCTAGTGATGTTATGTTGAGCACATATTTACCCCCCCCCCCCTCCAGGCGGAAAATAACAACTGAGGATGATTCCATATAAATATCACTAATTCTTTTACTTGAAAAGAAGATTTTAAAAGGTTTCTCTATATATCCCTATGTAAAACTTGGGTCGGCCATTTTGGTCCCACCCTTGCCCCGGGGGTCATGATTTGAACAAACTTGAATCTACACTATCTGAGGATGATTCCACATGAGTTTAATCTTTCCTGGCTCAGTGGTTCTGGAGAAGAAGATTTTTTAAAGATTTTCCCTGTATATTCCTATGTAAAACTAGGGTCGTCCATTTTGGCGCCACCCTTGCCCCGGGGGTCATGATTTGAACAAACTTGAATCTACACTACCCGAGGATGATTCCACATGAGTTTCATTTTTCCTGGTCCAGTGGTTCTTGAGAAGAAGATTTTTAAAGACTATACATATTTTGGCCCCACCCTTGGTCATTTGAACAAATTTGAATCTACACTACCTGAGGATGCATGAGTTTGATCTTTCCAGCGGTTCAATTAAAAATGCCATTAATTTTTAATAAATTCATGATTTCCAAACACATTACACTTTGTGCCAAGAACTTGAGAAGAAGATGAAAATGTGAAAATACAGGGAAAAACTTGAGCCTTCGGCTCAGGTGAGCTAATAAAACTGAAATTCTTCTGTTAATGTATTACAAGCTGTGCACAATTTGGAGCTTCACACATATTTGGCATGTGATAATAGCATCCATCAATTCTAATTTCCAAACACATTACAGAGAACAAAATAATACACCAGGTATAAAGGGGGTACTTATTATTTATCATTGGACTACCTTACTTATCATATAAAATAACAATTTTCATGTGATGTTTCTATTACAAAGGTTAAAAAAAAAGAAAACAAATAATTAAAATCTTAAAGCACACCATCATAACCTTACCATACATTAATGATTCACCATTCAATAAAAAAGAGATTGTCCTCAACATGCAGTGAGCAATTCCTCAGAAAAGATTTCTTCAAATGAGAATTCAATCCTTCTAACATTTCATTGGAAGGCATTTTAATAATATGGAACTTTATTATTGTTGCAATCGAATACAAAAATAAAACTTTCTATATATCATCAAACAAAGACACACAAGCTCTATATTTTTTCATGTACTCAAACATTATAGTACATGTAGTAAACATAAACCTTGATAAGTTATAATTTGTAATATACAGTAAAACTTGTTTACTAGGAACATTGATATAGATGTATAGATATATCAATTTCCTTTTATAATTTAATGGTTATAATGGACTTTTATATAAAAAATTTCTAAACAAAGGAAACTGAGTGTCCCGTTGAGGTTAAAGATAACAAAATTTATATCTCTCTTTAGTGAATTCTCAAAAAATTCCAAATATTTTAAAGGGGTACCTGGGTATTTACATTTGAAATTCAATTCATTAAAAAACTTAAGAAATCTAAGGTAGCCCTTGTAGTAAATACTGACCTTAATATTTCATACTTGAAGGAAAACATGCTAATTCATAATAAACACTTGACAAATAATGGATATAGCAAAATAAATTCAAGGACTGCAAGTTTTGCTGCTTTACATATTTAGTTTAATAAAGGATGCAGCACTTAATGATAAATAAATACATAAATGTATATAAAAATTAAAAAATACACCAAACCTCTACATCAAATGAGAAAAATAAATTATCCCAAAATACACCACCTCAAAAAATGGTTGAATGTATTTATATATATAAATATATATGGTTACACAACCTTGTTTAAAATTAAAGCTTTGTCTTGTAAAAAGAACGTGAAGATGAATAATGCAAATCAATGCTGAATATATACGAATGTATCAGTTGTGAACAAGTGGTTGACTATTCCTTCACATAAATTTTCTGCAAGTTTTTTTTTTCAGTTTACACATTTTATTATCTATTTTTTTCTTCCTGTTTCCCTATTTCTCTCTGTTACACAATATGAATTTATTTTCCTAGTTTGTTTGAGAATCTTCCTAGCCTCCCCTTCTTCAAGAAAATAAATGCTATAAAAGTTAATACACATCTCCAAAGATTGTTGCACTGGAAGTATCTTCTTGCTCCTGAAAATACTGATGCGGTTATCTAAATGTGAGTATATATAATTTATTTAATTATTTTTTTTCAAAAAAATACAATAAAAAAATTTGATCAACATTCAATTACTAAAAAAAACCCCTCGAATTGAGATCATTGAGCCATTTAACCATCAATAAGCCTGAGATAAAAACCCATTCTATGAATTCCTGTCAAATGGGGAAAAAAGTTGAAAAATCATATACCAAATTTTGTTCAGATCTGAATTCAACAAAACCGCCTACAATAATTATTGAGTGGGTTAACTGTGGATTATGTCGTGGAATTAATGAGAGGGTTAGCTGTGGATTATGCCATGGAGTGGGTGGGACAGAGAAATCACTCAGCTGCGATCTTCTCTACGATTTTTGTGATGAGTTTCTGCATGTCACTGGAGCGTGACTTGCCGGTTTCTAGCACCTCTTCATGGTTGGCCGTCTGGTCAGAGTCGAATTCCATCACACACGAGTTTGTAATTAGAGACATAGCTAGGACTTCCATTCCACAGTGACGGGCTACAATGGCCTCAGGTACTGTGCTCATTCCTACAGAACATAAATATTAGCCAGTAAATTTCCAGTATAAAGTTTAAAAATAATCTCTTTAGCAGTTCAGTAAAGCAAGGACAAATAAAAATTAATTTTTTGACAACAGAATGACACAAAAGCCTTGATAACAGCTGAGTTATACATAAACTACACACACCTGTGGCATCAGTTCCAATCAAGCGTAACAATCTGCACTCTGTCACCGTTTCAAATGTTGGCCCAGTCAGGAAGCTATAGACTCCCTCTCGTATAAAGTCAGAAAATCCCAGCTCTTTGGCTGTTTCCTTTGCAATTTCTCTATATTCTTTGTTGTATGCATCAGACATTGGTGGAAATCTTGGACCAATTCTGGAAAACATAAACAGCTTTATAAATGTAGAGAAATTTTATATTATGTATGCAGGTGTTGAATTATGCATGTGGTTTTTCAACACCTGATTCACTGCAGATCAAGCATAATCATAAATTTAATTTTTTGCAAGAAAAATAAAGATGCTTGTAGCTCAGTTGAGCTAAAAAAAAATTTAAGTTGTATCTTCAATACATAACCGACTCAACTCCACCCTGAGGCCAATCTGCTGAAACCAGGAATTTCACAATTTGGGTAGACGCTGGAAATTCTTTGTTCAGTTAATGTATTTCCATATGATAACTAACTAAGCCTCACCCTGGAGACTGGAAATGTTCAAATGTGTGACTAAAATTTTCACTTCATGACCAACTTAACTCCACCCCTGAGCCTAAACACTGATTCTATGGGCTAGAATGGAACCAGTAGATGAATTTAATCATTTCAATAAAGGGCTCATTACTTAAAATAATCATCCCTACTTTGCCATCACTTGAATAAAATTGAAAAATATGGGGGGAAAACTTCGTCCCTAATAACATGAGGTTTGTCCATATCAATAACATTAAATTAAACTGAAATGAATTGAATGAATAACTCTATCTTGACATTAACTGCCAGTATTTTGTAAAACCTTGATAACACCTGCAGTCCTACTTTAAGTTACAGGAAATGATGCAATTCATGTTGAAATTTAGTTTGACCTGCCTTGATAAAAACTGGTTAATGCTGGTACTATTTCTAAAAATCAAATACAGATTGTACTCTTGAGAGTTCAAGGTTCAATTATTTGATTATTAAAAAGAATTCAATCATTGAAATAATGTCTTTTTTTTCTCTTTCTCTCTTTGTTTTGTTTATTGTTTACAAAAAATCTATAGCATACTACAATATTTTGTCTGAAATTTACAGTTGCACAAACATGTTCGATCTACCTGGGTAAGTATATGTCTGGTTAAAGTGATTTCAGTATTCACTGTTGTTAAATGGTTTAGTCTTATGTTCTATGTGTCTGATTTCTGGTGATGTCACTTGTTTTGTAGTTTGGCCTTGTTTTGTGTTTTGGCTTAATTTCAATGTGCTCACCTATCATCGTTGATGCCTATGAGGGGATTTATCCCACAGAATCCTGGAAGGTTGAGGTGGTCCTTCATGATCATGACGTCCCCCACTTTATACTCTGGGTTGATTCCTCCCGCTGCATTTGTTAAAATCAGGTTCTTTATTCCAAGTTTCCACATCACCCTTATTGGCAAAACAATCTGAAATATATGTTTTATTAATTTTTTATCAGATGCTAATAAGGATAAGATAAGATCTATAACATGCCAGGCCTAAATTTTTCAGCACAGTTTTCGAGTATATACTCACACGATGAAGAGGATACCCCTCATAAACATGGACCCGCCCCTGCATCAACATGACTGGTACCTTATCCAGCAGACCAAACACAAACTGTCCCACATGACCAGGAACTGTAATCAAAGAAGGAATCAATTAAAACAGAGTGAGACAAACTCTGTAAAAGACACATATACAATAAAAACTTGACATCACTGGTTAAATAGAAATTTGCTTTTAAAATTAGACAACTTTTTAGAAATAAGTTTTATTTTACAATTTTAAAGTCAATATTGAAATCTGAGACTTTTTTTTCTTAGATTCAATTATACAAAAGGCTTCTTTTAATTTTTCATTTTTATGGGACTTTTGAAACAAATTTTGGGAAAAAATACCTGTTTTGTTTGTTTGACTTTTAGAATTTGGAATAGGGTTTTATTTCTTCTCCTACAGACTCTTAAAAAATCCCTGTTGTCCCATCACTTGCAAATTGTGTGATTTATTGAAAGAAAAAAAGATACTAATGAACAACACCCATAATGGCTTTTATAGTTTCCAAGTCATAAAAAGATATCCCTAAACATGCAGTGAACTTGACCAGCCTGTGTTGAGCCACACAGATCTTTCCCACTGAACTTATCTTCCAATTCTAGCTCTAACCTTCATGAGATGATTATCGGCAATCTATTCTGATCCTGATATTCCATAACATTACTTATTTGATGTACATGTAATGACCTAACACCTACTTGTACTAACTTTGACCTCCCTGACCTTTTTCTTCCTGCTTGGACGCATATTTTACTATTAACCCTGATCAATCTGTTCAGATCCTGATCTATCATTATAAACCTGTCAAGACCCAGACCTACCTGTACTAACTGGGAGTCCCTCTAACTCAGAGTATTTAATAGTCTGTTTGTCCTCCACAACATCTGCCAGCCCTCCCAGACCCGATCCACAGACAATGCCAAGTTTTGGAGCATGCCTTATCCTCTGCTTGATCAGTTTGGCCAATCTCTCTACCTCTTCTAGAGATCCCTGACTGAAACAAGAAAAACACTCACATTACAAATAAATTTAAATAAAATCTCTCCATAGCACCTTAAATTAACAGGCTCTTCTTCTTATACCTGGTCAATGAAGTCATTATGTCCTTTTGAAGTATACAGAGCAGACTGACTGAAAAAATAAGTTCTCTCTCTATATATACATGTATATGAAATGTGTATGTTTATACATAATTTATATCCTTTAAATATATAAGGTAAAATGCAATGTCATATAATATGCTTATATCTATGGGGAAAAAAGGAGTTAATCCTTACGTTGCATGTTTTAATCTCATTGTGGAATGTCAAGAAGTTAAATTTCTTTTTTGGACAATACCCTATTACATGTATAATAGACAGAAGTCCCGTGTTGCAGTAGGTGTATGCATGAAAAACATCCCTCACTGCCCAATGACCCTAAGTATATGACAAAATTTGCAGCTTAATGATCTCCACCCGCAAATGGTGGTGTCCCCATAAGAGTGAAATATTCTCAAGAGGGATGTTAAACAACAAATTAAAAATGCTCACAAGTACAATAGTTTACTACACATGACCCTTTACTGAAGATAAACTAAATCAGATACAAGTTTACTTATTATTTTATTAACAATTGAAGACTCAACATTTTTCAATGATACTGAAAAAAAAATGTAAATAGTGTATACTGTAAACCAACTTTTATGCACTTTATTTCGTTATTTACCAGTTATTTACCAGAACTAGTTCGCGACGATTAATTTTTGCGATCAAGCATTTTTTGCATCTGTTGTTGATAGACAAAGAGACTTTATCGATAAAGATTGGTTTCGCTGCGAGAAATATTCGCGATGTCGAGTCTCTCACCAAACTCACATAAATTTCTCGCACACAAATAAAAGTTGGTTTACAGTATTTACCATGTACATATGCCCAATTTAATTCACAGACATTTAGCAAGTAAAAAGTGTAGGAAGAATGGCATTTTCAAAACAAATGGATGGACACTATGAAACCTTTATTCCCTCAAATGCATGTACAAATATAGTAAAATCACCTTAGCTAATTAACCAATGGAGTAACTAACTCAGAATTGAAAGCAATGCTGGTGAAGCTGATAAGCTGACATTTACTATCAGAGCTTTTTTTCTTACTGTATTTAGCTAATTTCTATCATATAAGGTGAAAATCTTGGATACTACAGTTAAAAGTTTACCAAAGAATCCAAAATTAATTCAAAATTAACATGACGAGTTTTACCGTGTTATTATAGCGTGTGATTACCTTATACATTCTGCCATGAGTGTACAATGATGCAAGCCCAGGATCTATCAATGTTGTACACTTGTTTACTGAGTTATATGTACATACATGTACGTACGTCAGAGGTGAAAATGAGTTTGACCTTTTGAAAGACTTTGTATAAAGCTAGAATATCAATAACAGTCAGTCTAAAGAAAAAAATCTAAGCTTCTTAAGTGACGTTTTCATTCAAAAGGCCTTACTATTTACACATTTTTAAAAGCTACACACAGTGCCAATGCTACATTTAACCTATTAAGGAAAGGGCAACCAACTTAATCTTTGTCCAGTTCAAACATCAACATTATGTCACACCTGAGCGATCTAGTAACTGGACAAGTAATCTAGCTAACAGTACACTTTCATCAGCACTTTAATAATATTATTATATTATTACAGATCTAAGAAAAACTGTTCAAAGGATGTATTTGTGTAAAAGTATGTTTTTTTTTGGTAATGATCACAATTAAATCCTGATTCCCATATTTGAATTATTTTGTATTATTTAACTTCTAATATGTCAAGTACTAAACTTGACGTCATCAGATTTCATTCATCAGTAGACAACAGGACCTTAAGGAAGGGGGTGCATCCTTTAGATACTGAGATTTTATACAATTTTATATGTATGTATTTGTTTACATCCAGGTATATGATGCAATACTATTGTAGTCATCATGTCAACACACTATCCTTTTCACCTTTAGGAATGAGTTTTGCTTGGGTGAATACAATAAGTCATAAAGATCGAGTGACGAAAAGAATTGAAGTTTGTTGGGTACGTCACCTCTTAATTCATCTTGAAGGGTGGAAAATACTCCCAAAGTTTGAATGCTTAATTTGCAACAGACCTGCCAAGTGACCCGCATTCGGTGGGTTACACCCGCAAAATTGACCTCTCACCCCCCACTCATAATGACCCGCGGTGTGTCATTGTTTTCACCCGCAAAATCGATCATCCCAATTTTTTGACCCAATATTAATTAAGCATGTTTGTCTCAACAAGAAAGATCTGAAAATTCATCCTAAAATTTCCGATTTGTGTTTTATAAATCAGGATATGAACATCTTGTTTATTCAATGCACACAGATTAGTATCTTTGTTTGCCGAGGTGTTAAAAAACTGTTAATTAGCCACAGGAAATCACTTCACGCTTGATCGCAGACTGACACAGCTGTACAGGGGTTCATTCTACCTATTCCCACTTTTTGAAAATCAGGTAGAAAAAGGTAAGATTTCATGTGGGAATAGGTGGAATTTTTGTGTCAACAAACAAATAACTATGAAAACATACAATAACTATATAAACAATGATTAAAGAATACCCATAGAGGTTAGGACAGGTATATTTGCTTTTTAAAATAATAAGAATTTTTAACCAATATTTGAAAAAATGAAAAAGATTTTACAGGGAATTAAATATTTTCCCCATTTATCTATTCATTCTAGAATCCACTTATTTAAAATCCTTACCTCGATAAATCTATTTATTATTTGTTCACAAATGTAGCTATAAAAGTGCAGTTTCTTGTTAGACCTTTTTTTGTTACTCTCTCAAATCCCAATTTTTGAAGGAAATAAATAATATTTTCTGACAAATTTATTTATTAATTTCTGTCTTAAAATGTACAAAATACAGGTAAATCTAAGAGGGGATGTAATTAGTCTAATTATCGTTAAACTATCTAAACATCTATTGTTATAGGCAAGTGGGAATAGGTGGAATTGAGATTTTTAAAAAGTGGGAATAGGTAGAAGACACCCTGTACAGGTAATATGCCTGGAGCATTTAGGGGATTATACGTAACCATTTGAAGGGGTATATGCATGGTGAGCCACATAGATTTAAAGGTTAATTAAATATCATTTTATTAAAAACAGAAATTAATTAATTAAATACAATGATATGATAAACATTGGGATCGTTTTTTTAAAAAACGAAAGTAAAAAACGAAACTACAAAGCATAACTGATAACAGCTGATTTTATCAGCTCTCATATATTGAAATTATTGTTAAGTGTAGTGGTTAAAAGAAAATGATATTAAGATAAAGCAAAAGAGTCTAAAATGAAGTATATTGAATTTCTCTCCCCCCCCCCAAAAAAAATGTAGTATTATACGTTGTGTTTCTTTGTTAAATGGCTATGACAAGCCTGAAGGAAATACCCACTTGTCAGTCACATCATGACTCTAACGATTTTAAGTTTTTGTTTGGGGTGTTAGGTATCTTTCATTATTTATTTTGTAGTATTTGATTCATTTAATTTATTTTTTGTGTGTTTTAAAATTAATAATAGAAAATTAGATGGCACATATTTCTTACCACCACCCCCTGCAGCAGCAATTTTTCAATATTAATCTTTCAATGTAATGTCAAATTACAATTTTCTGATTGTGTAATATGTTGAAAATTAATCATTGTAGAATCTAACAAATGTTTCCCTGAAACTTTTAAATTTTTTAAACTTTGCAAAAATTCTATTGAACTAAAAGTATCTGAATCTTACTATCAATCTAAAAGTGTTCTTATACAAGCAATTTTAGGTAACCTGTCCTAAGTAAAAATTAAGTCTGCAATAAAATATAACATATACATGCATGTGTTTGACTGCTTGCATTGATGCCTAAAAATTAGGAAGCATTTTGTTACTCAAACCCCAACGAAAATGTCGCCGCGCGCTATGACCCAACATTTCAATTCTGAATGTTGGGTCATGACCCCCCGCAGCATCAATTTTGGTTGGCAGGTCTGTTGCAATAAAATAAGTACAACAAATTAATTTCAGCTGCAAAAGGGAAGCTCATGTGAATAAGTACATGTGCTCTCCAGGTTTTAAAACTAATTTTTTTCTATTAGTGTTTCTGTTAAATATATTATCTATACATGTGTAACGGGAGAGGAGAAAATGCAGCGGACCAGACCGGGATTCGAACCCGGGCCCCCTGAAACTCCGGTCAGGTGCTCTACCAACTGAGCTATCTGGCCACCGGCGATCGAACCCGGCTGACCGCCACATTCCTCCCTCCTTAAAGGTCTTTGGCCCTCCAAAGACCTCAACCCAGGCTCATCCCTGGCAGGTCTTTAATTCACCTGTCAATTCTAGGGCATGGCACGGCACCAAATGCAGCGGACCAGACCGGGATTCAAACCCGGCCCCCTGAAACTGCGGTCAGGTGCTCCACCAACTGAGCTATCTGGCCACCGGCGATCGAACCCGGCTGACCGCCACATTCCTCCCTCCTTAAAGGTCTTTGGCCCTCCAAAGACCCCAACCCAGGCTCATCCCTGGCAGGTCTTTCACCTGTCAATTCTAGGGCATGGCACGGCACCAAATGTAACGGGAGAGGAGAAAATGCAGCGGACCAGACCGGGATTCGAACCCGGGCCCCCTGAAACTCCGGTCAGGTGCTCTACCAACTGAGCTATCTGGCCACCGGCGATCGATCCCGGCTGACCGCCACACATGTATTATCTATATCTATATGCATCATGATCACAAAAATTTTAAGTTCCAAGTGTTGTTACTTAACTGTAAACTTGTACATGTACTTAGCACTTCATACTGTAGTACATATTTGATTCAGATTAATTACCCAGTATAGTTTATTTTTAATATATTTATTAATGTGTGTAACAGGAAAGGAGAAAATTTATGACTGGACTGAGAATTGAACCCCCGACCCCTGCATCACTAGTCCTGATCCAATGAAGGTGAAAAAGAAATCTCAATTATTATTCTTTTTTTTTTTTTTTTTTTTTTTTTGATTTTTCATTTAAAATTAAGTTTACTGATACTTTATGTCAAACTAATCCACATTTCGCAAAAATTTCACAAAGATTTAAATTGTTTGCTTAAAAAAACAACATATACATACATAAATAGGACAGCAAGGATCACTTTCTCATATTATACAACACAATTTTTCAATGTGAGTGAGTCTGCTCTATTTTCATTTTTGAAAGTTTATAGTTATCCTCAAACTTTATAGAAATATACATTCAAATACACAGTAATGACACATCACTCACATTTCTTTCTGAGAAAAACTTGCAAGACAGTTTAGTCAGGCAACGGTCATATTACAAAAATGCCATTCTTCAGGACTAGTGTACTAAGCCTTATGGTTAAACGTGATAGTCTCAAATGAAAGTGATACTTGGGATTTTTATTGCTGCGTTTAAATTCCAAGAATACTACATTATTTTTTTCATATAGGAATAATTTTTGCTTTAGAAAATTTTCCTCTATGAAATAAATTTCAATAATGTAAACTTTAATCTGAATACCTTATAATAATTCACAATCTGATTAATAATATTCATAATATGTATCTGACGCTATAGGCATTCTGCAGTTTATGAGAATAAAGTCTTGTCTTGTCTTGCATGCCGATTAACCCTCTCCTTCTGTAACTTGGGTGATTGCATTGCTCTCACATTATTATAACACTGTTCAATTCTACTTATTTCTTGGCTTTTTGTTTTGTACTTTTATATATCCTACAATTGCTAACAAGAGGCCCATGGGCCACATCGCTCACCTGAGAAGCTTTGACCATTCTGTTCTTTACCAGATTTCCCCCTTGTTATACATAATGCATCCCCACCCTACCCCACTGATCATAATTTAGACATTTTGAAATCTACACTAACCCATGATCCTTCCATGGGCACATATGTTTCAGCTTTTTTGGCCCAGTGGTTCCTGAGAAGAAGATTTTCAAAGATTTTGCCTATATATTTCTATGTAAAACTTTGATTCCCTATAATGGCACCGCCCTTCCCCCGGGGGTCATGATTCCTATAATTTAGAATTTACACTACCCTAGAATGCTTCTATATATATAAGCTTCACTTTTTCTGGCCCAGTGGTTCTTGAGAAGAAGATTTTCAAAGATTTTTCCTATATATTTCTATATAAAACTTTGATTCCAAATTGTGGCCCCGCCCTTCACCCGGGGGTCATTATTTGAACAATTTAGAATCTACATTATACCAGGATGCTTCCACATAAGTTTCAGCTTTTCTGGCCCAGTGGTTCTTAAGAAGAAGATTTTTCCTATAAATTTCTATGTAAAACTTTGATACCCCATTGTGGCCCCGCCCTTCCCCCGGGGGTCATGATTTGAACAATTTAGAATCTACACTACCCCAGGGTGCTTCCACATAAGTTTCAGCTTTTCTGGCCCAGTGGTTCTTGAGAAGAAGATTTTTAAAGATTTTTCCTATATATTTCTATAAAAAACTTTGATTCCCCATTGTAGCCCCACCCTTCCCCCAGGGGTCATTATTTTAACAATTTAGAATCTACATTATACCAGGATGCTTCCACATAAGTTTCAGCTTTTCTGGCCCAGTGGTTCTTGAGAAGAAGATTTTCAACGATTTTTCCAATATATATTTCTATGTAAAACTTTGATTCCCCATTGTGGCCCCGCCCTTCTCCCGGGGGTCATGATGTGAACAATTTAGAATCTACATTATACCAAGATGCTTCCACATAAGTTTCAGCTTTTCTGGCCCAGTGGTTCTTGAGAAGAAGATTTTCAAAGATTTTTCCTATATATTTCTATTTAAAACTTTGATTCCAAATTGTGGCCCCGCCCTTCTCCCGGGGGTCATGATGTGAACAATTTAGAATCTACATTATACCAGGATGCTTCCACATAAGTTTCAGCTTTTCTGGCCCAGTGGTTCTTGAGAAGAAGATTTTCAATGATTTTTCCTATATATTTCTATGTAAAACTTTGATACCCCATTGTGGCCCCGCCCTTCCCCCGGGGGTCATGATTTGTACAATTTAGAATTTACACTACCCCAGGGTGCTTCCACATAAGTTTCAGCTTTTCTGGCCCATTGGTTCTTGAGAAGAAGATTTTCAAAGATTTTTCCAATATATATTTCTATGTAAAACTTTGATTCCCCATTGTGGCCCCGCCCTTCCCCCGGGGGTCATGATGTGAACAATTTAGAATCTACATTATACCAAGATGATTCCACATAAGTTTCAGCTTTTCTGGCCCAGTGGTTCTTGAGAAGAAGATTTTCAAAGATTTTTCCTATATATTTCTATATAAAACTTTGATTCCCCATTGTGGCCCCGCCCTTCCCTTGGGGGTCATGATTTGAACAATTTAGAATCTACATTATACTAGGATGCTTCCACATAAGTTTCAGCTTTTCTGGCCCAGTGGTTCTTGAGAAGAAGATTTTCAAAGATTTTTCCTATATATTTCTATGTAAAACTTTGATACCCCATTGTGGCCCCGCCCTTCCCCCGGGGGTCATGATTTGAACAATTTAGTATCTACACTACCCCAGGGTGCTTCCACATAAGTTTCAGCTTTTCTGGCCCAGTGGTTCTTGAGAAGAAGATTTTCAAAGATTTTTCCTATATATTTCTATATAAAAATTTGATTCCCCATTGTGGCCCCGCCCTTCCCCCGGGGGTCATGATTTGAACAATTTAGAATCTACACTACCCCAGGATGCTTCCACATAAGTTTCAGCTTTACTGGCCCAGTGGTTCTTGAGAAGAAGATTTTTTAATGACCCAACCCTATTTTTGTCTTTTCTTGATTATCTCCCCTTGCGAGGGGATATGTCCCTTTATTTTAACAATTTAAATTTCCCTTCACCCAAGGATGCTTTGTACCAAGTTTGGTCAAAATTGGCCCAGTGGTTCTTGAGAAGAAGTCGAAAATGTGAAAAGTTTACAGACGGACAGACGGACGGACAGACGGACGGACAGACGGACGGACGACGGACAAAATGTGATCAGAAAAGCTCACTTGAGCCTTCGGCTCAGGTGAGCTAAAAACAACAACCAAATAAAATCTTCAAATTATATTATATTCAAAACTTTTAAAACAAAATTAAACTAGTTTATATGTTCGAATTGATGCAACAGTTCTAAACATTCTATGTATTTCGATCACATGGAAACACACCCTTGCACTTCAGCCAATAGAAACCCTGGAAAATGTCAACAGAGGGGCACACCTCCATTTCCATTGAAATGGGAAGTTCACATGTACTGAACACTACAGCAAACGTGTCCAATGAAAATAGGTCAGACATATTATAAAGTTTCAATCTATAGCATTCTCTAAAAAAAAAATCTGCATGAATAGTTTCTAACAATCACCATGCAAATACAAATCTCTATAATTGTCTCACCCAGAAACCTTCCATGTTAAATGCAATTTTTTAAATGTTTGCATGGACTTTTGAAATCAGCCATTAAGTCTTTCTATTTATGATATCTATCAAAAACTTATTCAAAGGGTATTTTTAGCTCTCTGTCTGAAAGAGGAACATATACCTGTCCTCATGCAACCTTGTTCTAAATCTTAAATATTTAGTGCATGGATTATTAAACCAATCAGAATGGTTAAAACTGTCAATAAGGAGACGCACCTCCAAGGTAATATTACCTGTACAAAATACCAAATATTTACATATCAAGATTTCAAAATCAAAATGTTCCTGTTTATAGTCTTGTTTCTCCGGTTATAATTGATTTAAGGCTTTTCCACTTTCACAATTATAAACAGGAAAGCTTGAGAAAAATAATTAAAAATTGCATTCAATCAAAATCAGTCAAATGTTACGTACGTAATATATAATTACTGTCACAAATTCCAGATCATTATTCCCCATTTCTGTAACTTTTAAGTATACAAAAATTTTAAAGAATTGATCAAATTACATTCCATATTTTTCAAAAAAATATTTTAACTACACTATTATAGTTTAATGAACAAAATTTCAAGCAACAAGGATTTTGGGGATGAGGGAATCTAATATAAGAAATACAGTTAAAAAAGAAAAGAAATCAAGTTATGTTCAATTAAACAGTCAATGGGTTTTTCCTTTGAAAATGTCACCAAATAACTTATGCCTTTCCATGTTTAGTTTTATTGTCACAGCAGATCATATATGCCTGATATGTGTGATTAATCACATCCTAGACAGAAGAAATTATTAATATCCCGGTATTTATTGTTTGGGAGGAGGGGGTAAATAAATACATTAATGGTGTATTCATGTTTTAACTAAATATTTTATTTTAATAGTTAATAAAATTAAGAATTATTAATATCATATTGTTCTTCTTTACAATGAAATATCCCACTCTTTGCTAAATCTCAATGAAATTGATGTCTTCAAAATATCAATTTATCACTTAAAAAAAAAAAAAAAAGAAAATAATGAGTTTTTTTTAAAAAACTTCTTTAAAGGTCTGAAAATATCATTAGACATAGTCATTATCAAAATATATAAAAATAATGTTGTGGTTGTTATTCTTTTCTTTTCATATATTTAGAATTAGCCATAAGTTTCATGCTCATCATAATTAAGAAAGAATTAAGTTTGTCTGCTAAAAAACCTGGAGAAGCAGAGAAGACTTTCAAGAATTTTAATATGTATTTCACTTTAAGATCAATAAAACTCTGTCCTTAGACACCAAAACACCTGATCATGACAAGAGCCATCAATTTTAGAGGACCCTTTGCTTCAAATAATGAAATTTGACTGTTTAAATGTCTGAGGTATAATGGATTAACATTTTTAAAAAAAAATCTTTTTGATGGTTTTGGTCCCATGGAACTATTTAGCCCCCCCCCCACCTTACCCCAGTAATCTAGTTAGTAGGGTTGATTTTGAGATCAATTTGGAGTACATCAAAAGATTTTTTTATTGTTTAAATTTACTTGCATAAATAAATAAATAGTAAAACCTCTAATCTAATTTGATCACAGATATATTTCTTCTGTATAATACTGTAGGTCCCTATGAAAAAACAACTTTGACAGAGTGTCATAGACTACATATTTATTAATTAACAATCAATTCATAAATGAATGAACATTATAGAGTCTAAATACGATTTTAATATAAAAGTCTCATTTTGTTCGTGAATCAAGTCTAATAAATACAAACTTTTTCATATGTAGGCCTATAGGAAATAAAATCCACATTATACAATTGTTATTGATCATTGGGGAGTGGGTCTCCAATCTCTGTATTGTACATGATGTGTAGTACGTTGGTCGTTGCCTTTTATACGATCGTGCCTCTTCCGCACGTGCAATCAGTTACAAGGGAATCAAGCTGGACACACGGTGTAAAGGGTTATAATAATGAAACTTACTTATCTAGCGTGTTTAATCCGTTACTCTTCAATCGTTTTGCTGGTGGATATTCACCATTGATCAATTTTGACTTGTTCAGTTCATTTTTCCCTCCCTCTGTAACGTTCATTTTGGTACTAATGTACACCATGGGGATAGTGCAGCGGTTTATATACAACTATGTGGCGGATTAATCCCACTGGTGAGGAACATGCGAATATAATTTCTGTTTAATGATATGTCATTCCAAATTTCTCCTATACAGGAAATATATACTATAAAATTTCGCGGAAAAATATAAGAACTACTCTCTAAAAATCTTTATTTTGAAGAACATTCACGAAACATTGCGCACTCTTTTTTTATTCAGAAACATGAATGACAACAATAACAATGGCATTGTGTACAACAAGGAAAGGTATAGGTCTCATGGATCCGGACAAGTTTGTATTTTGTGCTCTAAACAAACACTTGTATATTCTACTGTATATCAAGAAATAGTTTGCCAAACATTGGATAGAATAAGAACCTTAGAAGAGAATGTTTATAATCCACTCACAACGGATGTAACGCGATTGCGTGTGGGTTCGTTTGGGGATTATGTCCTGTGCGGAACGGAATTCAGTGAAGTAAATTTGTAATAACAAATATTGCCTTGATTAAAAGATATGCTCTTTACGAGAGAATGCTCCGCTTTGCGGCGCCCATTGTATTGAAAAAAATGGATGGATTTGCCAATAAATAACACTGTACTAGTTAATTAATGGGTGTGTTTCATAATTAAATAACAATGACGTATTTCACACTATGAGGATATCAGCCGCCCGACCTCAATCACTTTGTTAAAACTTATTCCACATGTGCAGTATCAATCATATAAGTAGAAGATAAATGCCATTTTTTGTTACATTCTACTAAATATTCGAATTTTAGAACAGATTTTAAAAATCTTATTTACTAGCATTAAATGCACCCACTTTGTCTGTAAAGTTGTTGCGTAATATATGTGTATATTTCATTTACTTTTGTTTACAAAAGACTTACATGTACATATAGGTATGATGATCCTGCTGTTTGAATATTTAGTTGTATTCATTTCGAATGCAAAAATGTTTCTCGTTGTATATTGTATTTCACACATTGTCACTGCAATAAATCATTTACTTACTTACTAATAATTACACATGTATTCAAATTATTATCACTAATGTTTCTTCTCGAAAGTAATGTGTTTATATGATTTCAGTAATTTGATTTAGCTCTAGAAAAAGCATTTTGTTAATTTATTATTCTGATTTTCAAAAGAAATGTCCAATGTTAGAAAAAAAAAACAATGCGTATTATATTTATAAGTTAAATGTTGATGGTCAAACTTATCCATCGAAACTCTCTGTTAGAAGATATATCTACTGTCCAAAATATGCATAAATAAATAATTAATTACACAGCTTTCATTACAAATGAGAGTAGGTTTTAAAACAGCTGGAATATTTCTTTAAAAATGAGCATCCAACACAAAACCATGACACGTCGCACACAGGTCAAAACTGTTCAAATTGCTCTTGAAAACTTCACATCAAACACCGATTTATTCATGTTTTAAATACACATTGTATGAATATTCATTTTTTTTAAAAATTTCATTATGTACGTTCAATATTTAATCCCATATCAAATATTTGCTTGGCCATTAACAAAGTCCTTGAAATGTTCTATACTTTCCACACGAGGGCTCAGAAAAAAAGAAATGTTTGTGAAAAAACAAGAAATGTTTGTGAAACACTGATTCCTCGGTATGACAGCCTTTGTCGAAGGCTGAAGTTTATCAAACCTATGTGTATTCAAGACCCGTCAAACTTCAAGGTTAAGGGATGAAAAATGTTGCTACCCAAAGAAAGTTAATATTTTCATATACTGAATATTTTCTTCTTTATTTCTTATAAGAAAACTATTGCCATAATCGATTCATGAACAACACTTGGCATATCATCAGTTCAGATATTTTGATCAGTGTTCCATCAACGAAACGTACCTTGAAGTACAAATCAATAATTCAAAAATTATTAATTTTTTTATCCCACTTTAATTGATTACTTATATAGATATTAATATAAAAATAAATGTTTTTATATGGTTATTGATGCAGAAATTAATGTCGCAGCTATTGCAGAAAAAAAAATTATTGCGCGGTTTATGTATTTTTTCTGCAACAGCTATATTACCAAAGAAAGCATTTTATTTTTTTATTAAATCCATGGAAAGGTCATATAACTATAATAACACATATTAGCACCAACTGTTCAAAAGTGAGGACCAAGGTTAAAGTTAGATAAATTCTTGCAACATAGGGTCCAACTACAAGGTCAGGAGGTCAAATATGTTGGTACCCAAGAAATACACGTGAAATATGAGAACCGTAGTTTAAACCAATTAAATGTTATGGGCAGAGTTTTTACAGACTTACAGACAGATGGACGGACAGGGCAAAAAAGTATGTACCCCTGATTCTTCAACTAAGGGGACATAAAAAACGATTCAATCGAGCTGAAGAGGGGTATTTTAGAGTTCGTATAGGACATTCTTCGTGGATTGGTCTGAGCCGCGGGGACGCTATTTGGTGTATTCAAGCACTCAAGTCTTACAAAAAGAAATCAAAGTCCTCAGAAGTACAGAGAGCCGAGCTCATTTACAGAGTAGAATGAATTTCTTACATGAATCATACGTTTATATTCTGATGAAAAAAAATTATTTTAAAACTATCAATATAAATGATAAGGCACTGACAGTGAGTTTTTCGATCCTAATAACACGGTCCGATTTTGTCAGAATAATAAATCAGAATTAATCTGGTACTGCAGCTGAATGTAAACAAACAGGCCAGTCTGGTTCCCTCTCCTGCTTTACCTCGTATGTGTAGAGAACTTACTTATCCTTACGCTAATGAACTATGTTCTTTGACTTAGAACTGAAGTTTTCAAAGTCATTACTACTTATGTTTTATAAAGATAAAACTTCGTTTTATTTTTGTTGCTTTATTTAGCGTTTGTATTATCTCAAAAGCGGTTGAGAGCAAGAACTATATTTTTACTCGTAACTTTAAAATGGCGACTATGGGGTTGACTTCCTGTCTTGAACGCAGAAGGATAAAACGTACGCTCAACTAGGACCTGAGGTCCCCCGCAAATAGTTCGTCATTTTGCGTAGTAATAAAACATTTTAGGAACTCTTCAGGCATTAAAGGCACAAAAGTAAATTCATTGATCGATATCAATACGGAGACCTCAGGTCACCTTATATATTAATTGAATTTTATATGATAGACAGTTTTCTTTGTCTTACTCCAAAATACAGATCTACTTTCTAATATATATATATATATATAATCAGAAACGTGAAAGTAATTGGGGGGACCAGAGGTAACCTTATATTATACATCACTTGGGAGACCAGAGGTCACCTTACCCTATTGTTATATTGATCATCATTAGAGGGATCATAGGTCACCTTACATTTAAAATTAATAGGGAGCCGAAGCTAACCTTTTATTGCACACCGTAAGGGGACCTGAGGATACCTTATATTCTACATCATTTGTGGGACCAGAGGTCACCTTATATTGTACATCAGTAGGGGGACCAGAGGTCACCTTATATTGTACATCAGTACGGGGACCAGTGGTCACCTAATACTGTACTGTACGTCAGTAGAGGGAACAAAGATCACCTTAGATTGTACATCAGTAGAAGGGCCAGAGGACACCTTACACTGTACATCAGTCGGGGGACCAGAGGACTCCTTATATTGTACATCATTTGGGGGACCAGTGGTCACTTTATATTGTACAGTACATCAGTACGGGGGACCAGAGGTCACCTTATAATGTACATCGGTAGGGGGACCAGAGGTCGCCTTATATTGTACATCAGTAGGGGAACCAGAGGTCACCTTATAATGTACATCAGTACGGGGACCAGAGGACACCTTATATTGTACATCAGTAGGGGGACCAGAGGTCACCCTATATTGTACATCAGTACGGGGACCAGAGGACACCTGATATTGTACTGTACATCAGTAGAAGGAACAAACATCACCTTAGCTGTACATCAGTAGAGGGGCCAGAGGACACCTTATACTGTACGTCAGTAGGGGGACCAGTAGTCACCGTATATTGTACATGAATAGGGGGACTAGAGGTCATCTTATATTGTACATCAGTAGGGGGACCAGACGTCACCTTATATTGTACATCAGTAGGGGGACCAGAGGTCACCTTATAATGTACATCAGTAGGGAGACCAGAGGTCACCTTATAATGTACATCAGTAGGGGGACCAGAGGACACCTTATATTGTACATCAGTAGTGGGACCAGAGGTCACCCTATATTGTACATCAGTAAGGGGACCAGAGGTTATTTTATATTGTACTGTACATCAGTAGAGGGAACAACAATCACCTTAGATTGTACATCAGTAGGGGGACCAGAGGACGCCTTACATTGTACATTAGTAGATGGACCAGAGATTATCTTATATTGTACATCAGTAGGGGGACCAGAGGACGCCTTATATTGTACATTAATAGATGGACCAGAGATTATCTTTTATTATATGATTGAATAATTTCCTTCTCTCTGATTGGCTGAGATCCAACTATGTTAGAAAAATACTATATTGTATTGACCTGCACGTGACGTTCCAGGTCAATACAAGGAATTATTGCAGGTCAATATAAGGAATTATTGACCTGCTCCATTTTTCCTGTTACAATGTGTTCTTGTTGAAATTTCTCGTTAAAACTTTCAATGAAAGCAAAGAAACAGTCCTGTAGGAGTTTACTATAATTTAATCATATAATAAAACGGTTATTGCTGTTTTTTACAGTCGATACGATGATTTGGCCACCTTCGAAGTACAATATTCACTTCGCCCTTCGGGCTCAGTGAATATTGTACTCCTCAGGTGTCATCGTATTGACCTTAAAAACAACAATAATTGTATAATATTGTACATCAGTAGGGGGACCAGAGGGCAGAGGACACCTTATATTGAACATCAATAAGGAGATGAGAGGTCTCCTTATATTGTATATCAATAAGGAGGGCGGAGGACACCTTATATTGTACTTCAGCAGGGCGACCAGAGGTCACCTTACATTGTACATCATAAGGGGATTAGAGGTCATCTTATATTGTACATCATAAAGGAGACCAGAGGACATCTTTATATTATACACTTATCCAATGGTTGTGAGTGGGATAGCTCTTTTATCAAACCCGCGACAGGAAACTATCCCCCGAGGGCTTGCCCGAGGGGAATAGTTCCTGTCAAGGGTTTGATGAAAGAGCTATCCCACTCACAACCAGTGGATAAGTGTTTTATTATACTGATGTATATTATAATTTTTAAGGTTTGAATTTTCTTTGGAGTTAGATAATACTGCAAGAATGAGCTGAAATCCTGATGACGTCACAATGCTACTGAAGTCATTATGACATCATCAGACTATAGATTTAAACGCTGGAAATAAAAATTGGCGTCAAAAAGTGCATGAAAATTTTCCGAGGGGTGGGTAGCAAAAACTATACCCCGGGGTATAGCTTTCTATGCGGGAAAATTTTCAGACTAGGAAGAATAGTTATTTTACCTTCTGAACTTTATATAGGAAACATTTTAACAGAAGTATAATAATTAGGGAATAACTATCTTCTAATTTGGTATTTGCGACCGTTAATGTACATTATTATGCTTCCTGTCAGTTTGTCTCTATATAACCCATACGCGTAAGCGGAGTGGTCTAAGGATTTATTACACACGTAATAAATACAGGTTTTTTGCATATGCCAATGGTCGCAAATACCAAATTAAAAGATTAGTTATTCGGGGCTGATATCTAAGCCCTGCAATCCATGCATTTTGTTTGTTGTTTACGTCTTATTTTGATGAATTTTGTTAAATTAAATACAGTAACAGTACTTGTGTTTTTGGTGGGCATATTCTCTATTTTAACTTTTTGACGTCACAAATACATGTAATAAAGATTATTTTCAAATAACTACGCTGCATTGAAATTAATGAAACAAACCCAAATTTTATGAAACATTAAACATCAGTGCATTAGCCAATCAACTATGTGTTTTATAAAACTATTGCATAAATATAATAAAACATTATTCCACATCACATCCTGTCAGTTTGTCTCTATATAACCCATACCCTACTATTCTCGCATAGTGTTCTAAGGATTTATATAGCGTAAGCATACTATGCCGAAATAGTGCACGGCTTCCAATTTTTGTAGAAAATCCGACAACGCCCATACCGGGGAGCGAACTCACGACCCCGAGATTGTCAATCCGACGCGCTACCGATTACGCTACAGACGCCGTTACCTATAGCATTGTACTATGATATATATAAACTTAGTTTCAAATATTTTACACTTAGGATTAAAAATAAACAAAATAATTCTTCTAAAATAGTTGCTTGCAACCCCCCTTACTTCACTCAAATACTGTTCTCTAAAACTATCTGTAGATTTTACCTAAAGCATGGAACGTTCAAAATTAAAGAAAAAGATTATGACGTACATGTTGCATAAGGTGACGTCATAATAGAGTAGACGAATGTTACAGGTGATGAAACATTGGGAATGAAGAAAATATTGCCGTTTTTATACAGTTACAACAGTCAGCATAATAATAACAATAGTGTTGTGTTTTGCGTGCACTATGCCTAAATAGTAGAGACCAGGGGACACCTTATATTGTACACCAATAAGGAGACTAGAGGTCACCTTATATTGTACATCATAAAGGAGACCAGAGGTCACGTTATATTATACATCAATAAGGAGACCAGAGGACACCTTATATTGTACACCAATAAGGAGACGAGGGGTCACCTTATATTGAACATCAATAAGGATACCAGAGGTCACCTTATATTGTATATCATAAAGGAGACCAGAGGTCACGTTATATTATACATCAATAAGGAGAGCAGAGGACACCTTATATTGTACACCAATAAGGAGACCAGGGGACACCTTATATTGAATATCAATAAGGAGACTAGAGGTCACCGTATATTGTACATCATAAAGGAGACCAGAGGTCACGTTATATTATACATCAATAAGGAGAGCAGAGGTCACCTTACATTGTACTTCAGTAGGTGGACCAGAGGTCACATTATATGGTCCATCTGTAGGGGGACCAGAGGTCACATTATATTGTACATCAATAAGGAGACCAGAGATCACCCTATATTGTAGATCAGTTAGGAGACCAGAGGTCACCTTACATTGTACATCCGTAGGGGGACCAGAGGTCACATTCTATGGTACATCAGTAGGGAGACCAGTTGTCCCCTTTTATTGTACATCAGTAGGGGGACCAGAGGACACCTTATAATATACATCAGCATGGGGACTAGAGGTCACCTTATATTGTACATCAGTAGAGGAACCAGAGGACTCCTTATACGAGGGCTGTTTAATAAATATTATCCTCGGTGCCCGGAAAGAAACAAAAGTCGCTTTTCAATAATTTAGTCATAATGATTCAACCTAATATTATCTTTTATTTAAAACACATGTCCGTAAAATTTTTAATTCCAATTTCTGATTGATTTTAGAACTCATTTTTGGGTATGACGCTTTGTATACTGGATTATGGCAGATCCTATGATTTTGGACTTTTTTCTTCCTTCTGAAAGGCGTTTTTTCAAATTTGGAAAATGAAACAAGTCAAATGGCGAAAGATCTGGCGAATATTGTTAATGTGAAAAAACATAAACTTTCTGTTTATCCCCAGAACTCCTTTACTCTTCACGGCGTACAGGTTTGGACGTTGTCATGAAAAAATCAAATATACGAGGGCCGTTCAAAAATTACGCGGACTGTGCTATTATTTACTCTTACAGACGTCATATAGTTATGAAATTTCACAGAAATATGTATCTTAAAGATTCCAATAAATTTTGGGCAAAATTTCTGTATTTTAAAAAAATTCTACTAAACTTATCGGTATGTTGATATCGCTGATGGAGAGGTACGGAGCACGACAAAAATTTTAAAGCAAAAGCATGCGGAATCCAAAATTTAACTCATTTATTTTCTATAATTCGTGATATTTTTCCACAATTTTCTCAAATGCGTCTTTGAATTGTTCTATTATTATGCATTTAGATTTCTGACGTGATATTTAAAGTATTAACAGAATTATAGTGATTTTTCTCTGATGCGATTCCCGTGAAAACGACTGTAAAAATGACGTCTCCTGAATTGACGGCGCACCACACTTTTGTTAAATTATGTGTAATGCTCAAAATATCGCAAATATAGATTCAAAATATGCATAATAAAACAAGAATAAACTAGGGTATTCGTGACATTCGTCCACAAATAGCAAATTGAAATTTTAGACCGTTAGACCTCTGTAAAAAGGCTATAAGGGAGGATGGGAGGAAGATTTTCGACGAAAACTTTATCCGGAGTGTAAAGAACGTGATTGAGAGTCAGTAGTATCACATTATATCTCATAAATACCTGCAGTTTTTGGTTTTAAAACCAAAAAATGAATATTATTTACTTGTTTAATAGATATTAAGCTTGACAAGAAATGTTGTGTGGATGTTGAGTAGATAAGGTAACTCAAATTGTGCAGGTACTCCTGGGAAAATGTTGAGAAAATGAGAGATAAATCACATATTTTTTATAATGCCTGTGACGTCGAAGATTTTGCTGCTCCGTGACTTAATGATATGTCCTGAAAAATCACTCAAAATTGATACCAATTTACAATATTTTGATATGAAATTTTAAAGACTATATATAAGTAAAGATTCTTTTATAATATGTGTGACATTTGCCCGATTATGTTGTCAAATATTTTTTCTCTGCAACAAGTCCGCGTAATTTTTGAACGGCCCTCGTAGTGGATTCCTGATTCTCATTAACCTTTCGATTTTTTTTTTCAAAAAAATTGCTTTGTAGATTCCTCCAGAAATTAAACTTCCTCCCCGAATACGAATTTTAACAACAAGATATTTAAGAAAATTGCATATAAAACTGTCTTTGTGCACTTGCAATTCTCTGCTCTTCTCAGACCTTTGCTGTTTTTGTCAAGTACATCTTATTGTAAATTTTGTTTTGAGGGTTTTAAGCAATAGATTCAAGTTTCATTATCTGTTTGAAATTCAAACAAAAGTGGATAACTACAATAACTGATATTTTTAATAATTGTCCGATATTCTTACACGCAGTCGTTTTCATTCATTTTTTAAAACATAGGGTGACTTTTGAGACTAAGCATTTTTACTTTACTGTCAAACGTTTCTTTAAAACAGTGTGAACTACTCCCGAAATGATGTCTATCAAATTTGCTATGTGTCGTGTAGTCAATCATATACCATCAGTGATTATTTGTTGAAATTTGGCAAACAGTACATTAGTTATTTAATTTTTTGTTTCCAAGGACGGTATGCATTTTTGATGCCCATTATATAATCGTTTATCATTGAAATTCACCTGCTCAATTGTCTATAAAACAGACATTGATTGCTGTAAATTGTTACATATTTCAGTGAGTATTTCTTTGAGATTCTTAATGAGTTTTACAGCAGCTTTGATGAACGGTTTAATTTCACTCTAGTTTACTGATTCTTTACCATTCATTTTTAATGCAGTGTCTCGAATACCCTTGTTTTCCAGCTTCTGACAATGAAACTATGTGATGAAAAGTGGTCACATAAACTGTAATAAATTCATTAAAGATTCAAAAATGAGAGAAAGTCAAGCTTAATGCCATATGATATCTGTATTGTATGTCATAGAGTTTAGGACATTATTTATTGAACAGCCCTCGTAATTTGTACATCAGTAGGGGGGCAAGAGGTCACATTATATTGTACATCATTAAAAACTAATGATAATACTATTTTGAACGACAATGAAGAAACCGCGGAAGACACTTTATATTTTACATCAACAAGAAGACCAGAGGTCATCTTATATTGTAAGTCAACAGGGAGACCAAAAGACACCTAATATTTAACATAAATATTGAGACCAAGGACTCCTTATTTTGTCACCTGAATCAACTCATGTGACTTATTGCTATCTGTTTTTTCTGGCGTCGTGCGCTGTGCATTGTGCGTTAACATTCGATAATTTTCAGTTTTTCTCTGCAATCCCTCAACCATTTACAACCAATTGTGGCATAAAGCATATATGGGTGAAGGGGAGATTTTTTAAATCATGGTCCCTGCCCTCCACCCCCTAAAGCAAGATAGTTGGGGCGAAACTAATACAATTGATGGAATCTTTAAAAATCTTCTTTACTCATTGACATCAAGCCGTCTAACTGTTGGCATAATTATTGTAAGCATTGCCTCCTCTACCAAAATTGTGAAATTCATTGTCCCAGGGTCAGGGGCCCTGGGATTAGGAGAGGGCTATAAATTTATATCGTGAAATGCATTTATTCTTTGAAAACTGCCCATGGATATGAAACCAACTAACTACAGTACATGCATAGATATGATGAGGAAGGATATTCTCTCCAAAGTTTTGAAATTCGTGATCCAAAGATCAGGGGTTCTGGTGTTACGGTGGGGCAATATAAATTGTTAAGTTAAAATTCATTAATTCTTTTAAAAATCTTCATCTCTGCTCCTGGATATTAATTAAACTAACTACATATAGTTATGATAAGCAGGGGAGCCTCTTCCAGAATTATAAATTTCAAGGTCCCTGGCTCATGGGTACCATTGAGGGCATAGGGGGCTCTAATTAAATACTGCAATTGAATTAATGCTTTGAAATTTGTTCTTTCGTATAAACCAAATTTTTTTTATGAACAAAGCTACCTTTTCCAAAATTGTAAAATGTATGACCCCAGGATGAGGGTTTCTGTGGTCAATGGGCACTACTTATTGCTAATTGTTGCTGATAATTTAAAATGCCCTACGCTCTATATAGTTATTAAGTAGCCAATCTAAGCATGGTAAGTATATAGTTACGATGAGCAATGGTGCTTTTTTTCAAAGTTGCAAATATCATGGACTCTGGTTCAACGCGCGAACCAAATTCAATTGTTTTAAAGTTTTTACGTGATGTTCAGATGACCTTTAAGACCCATACGCCCCTTGTCGTGTTCTTATAAGAGAACCTCTAATATCCCGTTCATATGCATTTTATCTGTAACCTCTGGTCCGCCCTTATTTTCTTTTTAGATGTCTCTTGGTTAAAACGGGTCTAGAATCGTTGATGCCTTATCTCTGCATTCATATAAATTTTATTTTATGTCTGGTTTCCTTACACATGTACAACAAAGGGGACCACTGATCTCCCTAATTATGTACAATACAAGGTGACCTCTGGTTCCCCTTGTGTTATAAAATATAAAGTGACCTCCGGTCCCAATAATGATGTACAACATAGGGTTACCTCTGAACCCCTATTGATGTATAAGGTGACCTCTGTTTCCCCTTTTGATTTACAATATCATCTGACTTCTGGTCTTGTACAGTTTAAGGTGACCTCTGGTCCCCTTTCTGTTGTACAATATAAAGGTGACCTTTAGTCTCCATAATGAAATAAAATATGATGTACACTGTACAATATAAGGTGTCCTCTGGTCCCCCTACTGGTGTACAATATAAGGTGACCTCTGATCAACCTATTGATATACAATATTAGTTTACCTGTGGTCCACTAGTAACGAACGTTAAAACTGACCTGAAGGCTCTGTCCCCCTACTGATGTACACTGTACAATATAAGGTGTCCTCTGGTCCCCCTACTAGTGTACAATATAAGGTGACCTCTGGTCCCCCTTATGATGTACAATATAAGGTGACCCCTGGTCCCCCTGCTGATGTACAGTATAAGGTGTACTCTGGTCCCCCTACTGATGTACAATATACAAAATGTGGTCTCTGGTCCCCCTACTGATGTACAATATAATGTGACCTCTGGTCCCCCCACTTATGTAAAGTGCAATATAAGGTGTCCACTGGTCCCCCAACTGATGTAAAGTGCAATATAAGGTGTCCTCTGTTCCTCCTACTGATGTACAGTACAATATAAGGTGTTTTCTGGTCCCCCTAATGATGTTGAATATCAGGTGACCTCTGGTCCCCCTACTGATGTACAAATAAGGTGACCTCTGGTCCCATTACGGATATACAAAATATGGTGACTTCTGGTCCCCCTACTGATGTACAATATAAGGTGTCCTTTCGTTCCCCTACTGTTTTACAAATAAGGTGACCTTTGGTCACCCTACTGATATACAATATAAGGTGTCCTCTGATCCCCCACTGATGTAAAGTGCAATGTAAGGTGTCCTCTGGTCCCCGTAATGATGTACAGAACAATATATGGTGTCCTCTGGTCCCCCTAATGATGATCAATATAAGGTATCCTCTGGTCCCCCTACTGATGTCCCCTTCTGATGTTCAATAGAAGGTGTCCTCTGGTCCCCCTTATGATGTACAATATAAGGTGACCTCTGGTCCCCCTATTGATGTACAATATAAGGTGTCCTCTGGCCCCCCTACTGATGTACAATAAAAAGTGTCCTCTGGTCCCCCTACTGATTTCCAAATAAGGTAACCTCTGGTCCCCCTACTGATGTCCCCTACTGATGTTCAATATAAGGTGTCCTCTGGTCCCCCTACTGGTGTACAATATAAGGTGACCTCTGGTCCCCCTACTGATGTAAAATATAAGGTGTATACTCTGGTCCCCCTACTGATGTACAATATACAAAAGGTGGTCTCTGGTCCCCCTACTGATGTACAATATACTACTAATGTGACCCCCACCCCCCACTTATGTAAAGTGCAATATAAGGTGTCCACTGGTCCCCCTACTGATGTAATGTGCAATATAAGGTGTCCTCTTGTCCTCCTTCTGATGTACAGTACAATATAAGGTGTCCTCTGGTCCCCCTACTGATGTACAATATAAGGTGACCCCTGGTCCCCCTACTGATGTGCAATATAAAGTGTCCTCTGGTTCCCCTACTGATGTACAATATAAGGTGACCCCTGGTCCCCCTACTGATGTACAATATAAGGTGTACTCTGGTCCCCCTACTGATGTACAATATAATGTGACCTCTGGTCCCCCTGCTGATAAACAATATAAGGTGACCCCTGGTCCCCCTACTGATGTACAATATACAAAAGGTGTCGTCTGGTCCCCCTACTGGTATACAATATAAGATGACTTCTGGTCCCCCTTATGATGTACAATATAAGGTGACCCCTGGTCCCCCTACTGATGTACAATATAAGGTGTACTCTGGTCCCCCTACTGATGTACAATATAATGTGACCTCTGGTCCCCCTGCTGATAAACAATATAAGGTGACCCCTGGTCCCCCTACTGATGTACAATATAAGGTGTCCTCTGGTCCCCCTACTGATGTACAACATAAGGTGACCCCTGGTCCCCCTACTGGTGTACAATATAAGGTGTCCTCTGGTCCCTCTACTGATGTACAATATAAGATAACCTCTGGTCCCTCTACTATAGTACAATATAAGGTGACCTTCGGTCGCCCTACTGATGTACAATGTAAGGTGGCCTCTTGTCCCCCTCGTGATGTACAATATAAGTTGGCTTCTGGTCCCCCATATGATATGAACAGAAGATGATCTGGTCTCCCTTTTGATGCAAAATATAAGGTGACCTATGATCGCTCTAAAGATGACAATGTAAAGTGACCTCTGGTCTTACTGATTTTTTGTTACCTCTGGCATCCGCATAAAGATTATGGGAACAAGCGGAAGTCTTATAAAGTACCCCAATAAGGATTTCATGCTTCACAAATTGTAGTATATGAAAGATATAATCTTATGTTGTACATTATTACGATGTGACTGAAAGTCGTAAGAAGGCAATAATTCAAAATCATGATATGTGTTATTTTTCAAATCCTCTCCAAAAAAAGTTGCGACCTTAATTTTTTGAAAGGGAAAAAGTGCAAAATTTCTCCGAATTCTCTTAATGTATGTATTTGGAATTCGGAGGATTAGTCAACTAATACAGTATATGTATCCCAAAAGTAAATAACAAATTGGTGCATTTTTAAAAGTTTTTTTTTTAAATGTAGTCTTGATGTGTTAATTCCAAGGAAAAAGGAGGAGAACTCTATGCAGCCCCAAAATTTGCTATACAGGGGGTACATCTTCTTTGTAAGATAAATAAAATCAGGGGTTTGCTAAAAAGTGTCAGTTAAAGTGATGAGGTCGCCTATTGAAGCATGACCTCATAAGGAAGACAAAAGAGACATTAAATAATTTATTAACAAATAATTATTCCATTATGTTCAAGGATTGGTGAAAAGTCCGTGCGAATTAAAAAGGTAGGGTGTGGTAGGGGGCAATATCATCATCCCCCCTGCTTGTTAGAGATCTGCAAATGCAGAGACTGGACGTCGTTTACTCTAAGTCGCTTACTATTAGTAAGGAGATCAAAGGTAAGGCACTGTGTTATATAGATACTATAACCTTGCATGGAATAATAAAATCATAGGGGAGACCACAGGTCACCCAACACAATCCATAAATGTTAAACTCTTATATATTATATATCTTATAATATTGCAGTTAATGTTGCTCAGCACCTCCCCCCCCCTCTTTCTTTTCTAATACCCATCAGATAGATATTTCTTTGACAAAAATAAATTTTCTGGTGTTTTTTACACTGTAAAGGCTTCACAGTATTACGATTTATTCTATTTTCACTCTACGTATGCAACGCACTACATTTTGTAGCGGAGTAAACAGGTCCGATAATCGTGAACTGAACAGGGGACCCAAGGTCCTAGTTGAGCGTACGTTTTATCCTTCTGCGTCTTGAACAGGATGACATAAGCCGGCAATTGCTCTTTGAGCAATAAGCCCGGTTAAAAAGAAAGATCTGCAAAAATTGCTTTTTTGCCGTTCGTTAATTTCACCTAAGTTAGTACTGCAGTATATAGATGTCAACTCACATTTTTATTATCTGTCCGTCTTTGTTCGCTTGTGTCTTTTATGTCCATTGTCTCTGAAGGATTGATGAAATTCCTTCTACTCAGCGGAGAAACTAAACTATATGTATATACAAGGACACACGTAACGTACAAGTACTTTAAAATATAGTACCTTACCCAAAGTTAATTCTCCGAAATATTTTTTTTGTTTAAAATCATAATACCATCAGGTGTTTACTTGATGAAAAAATCAGCATACATTTCCAGGAATTTTTAACAAATATGAAATGAAGAAAATCGTATTTTTAAAAGAAGAAATAAGTTGGAAAAGTTTCAGCGGTATTTCTTAAAAATTTAAATACACATGTGAAATATGAGGGCCGTATCGTGACCGAGACATCAGATCTCTCAATTACTTTTATAATCTGCTCGCAACGGACTTTGGGGGATATATGATTGATTGCATGTTGTTTAACGTCCCTCTCGAGAATTTTTCACTCATATGGAGAAGCCACCACATGTCGGTGGAGAGCTGCAGATTTTTGTCCTATTTTTGTCCTATATATACTCATTGAGCAGTGAGGGATCTTTTTCCTGCCAACTACTGCGACACGGGACCTAGATTTTTACGGTCTCATCCGAAGGACCGGTCTCCACGTTCTTAAGGGGGCCGACTATAGTTTCCATTGCGCAATATTTCGCGCATCATAGTAAAATGAAGCGTATTTACTGTTTTAATGCAACTTTTTTCGCTTAATTATTAAAATTAAACAAAATTAAGAAATTATAGGTATAAAAATGTAATTACAATTTGATATAACTGATTTTTTAACCGAATTTGCAATTGATAGGTAGGTTGACGTCGCTGCAGTGTCTTTTTGACGTTATGATAATCTGTAGCTCTTAAAGAAAGGGGTAATCAAAATATTATGAAAGAAAAGGTAATAAACATACGCTCTTGAAATTTAAAGCATAGAAATTTGAGAAAATGGCCAATATTTTTATTATGCTTTCATGTGAATCTATTGTGTACGTCATATTTTGTAGTACTCTATAAAAATAGCAATATTTGCTAATTTTTTGCATTTTGAGATGCCCCCTCTGGTAAAAAGACGGTAGAATTTTGTGTTTCTTGCATATATTGTATAATATAGTATTACTCATCAAATATTATAGTTTGAACAAAATGTCTATTGTAGTATTTGTATAATTTGCTTTAAAGTGCTAAAAATTGGAATTTTCCTATATAATCCTATAGTAAATGTACCTGTATTTTGAGACGGTCCCTCAAAAATACCTGGACGGTAGATTTCCCCCAAACTTTGCATGTACACTGAAGTTAATGTAAGTTATATATGGTATAAAAATGAAGAGTTTCGCTATTGTAGTTTTCAAACAATAAAACTATAGTTGGCCCCCTTAAGTATATGATTCGAACCCGCGACGTAGGAATCGACTCCTTTCTTCGCGACTCCAGAGCAGACGCACTAATAGCTGCAGAACTGTACCTCACCGAAAAATACATTGACAGACCGGAGAGCTACAGTGCCACCCATAGAAAAAACTGTATATTTATTGCGCACAAAAAAGTGCAGTTTCTCGATTTATTTCTATATGATTTCAAACTGTTATCTCAAAATATTATATACTAACCGTGTGTTCCTAACATATTTTTTCACTGTTTCCACAACAAAACAATCCTTATAATTGTTGTTAATAGCTGCCCTCGCCTTGAAATTGAGATCATCGAAAATTTCGTTTTTTATACTGCCATTTTAGTTTGCAAGATAATTCAGTCCAATGCACTTCGTGCAGATGTCAACTTTAAGCGAATTTCGAAGAGACTTATCGTTTTCGCGATTGAGGTAAGTATTTGGAAGGCGATTGAGGTAAGTATTTGGAAGAATTAATCCAGAACTAAGCGCAACTTTTTGTGTGCAATAAATATACAGTTTTTACAATGGGTGGCACTGTAGCTCTCTAGTCTGTCTATATATTTTTTTTCGGAGAGCTACAGATCTGCAGCTAACGCTCTAACCACTGCGCCATGCGGGCGACTGGAGGGGTATACTAAGGCAATCGTGTTTATTTGTGGGTGTGTTATGTACTGTGCGAAACGGAAGTGACGTATTTGCATAGGGATCTAATCCTCTATATATGGAATACTGTCTTGATATGCTCTTTGTGAGGGGAGGCTCTGCTTTGCGATGCCCTTCTTGTAACTACATGTACTAAATTATTTAGGAAATTTATATGAAACAAGTGCTAATTGTAACGGGAACCGTTACAGATGTTCCCCAAACGCTCCCCAACTCCCTCTCGTGCCATATTCCCTGTAAGTTCCATTAAAGAAGGCAAAATCTATGCATTTAAGACGTAAACGTTTTCCCAAAAGTACTAGTATACCATGTATTTCAAATCTAAGCAATGCAGGAGTGCGCATGTGATTGCATGAGCGTAATGACGATATCATCTTGTCTACACTATTGTACTCATTTGCACGTGCACGCACGTGCATGATGACCATACCTTCTTGTAAATGTCCATAATATCTGTCTATGCTCTTAATCCCATCCTGTTTGGTTGAAAAACAAGGGAGTTATAGCCATTTAAAGTTTAAGCCAATCAGATTGCAGCGCGTATTTTCATGACAATTATTATATATCACATTGTAGGACATCTTAAAGTATGCCTATGTTTTAAATTTCAAAGCATTTTGTAAAAAAACAGAAAAGATATTGAGATTTTTGTTTCAGCCAATCAGAGCAAAGCGCACGTGCACGCACGTGCATGCATGTGAATGGTGACCATACCATCTTGTAGGAGTCCTTTATGTCTATCTATGTTTTAAATCCCATGCTGTTTGGTTGAGAACCAAGGGAGTTATACTCATTTAAAGTTTCAGCCAATCAGATTGCAGCACACGTGCATGCGCGTGATTTCATGAAAAATTTTATATATCATGTTGTAGTACATCCTAATGCATGTCTATGTTATCAGTTTCAAAGCATTTCATCATAAAACAAAAAAGATATTGAGATTTCTGTTTCAGCCAATCAGAGCAAAGCGCACGTGCATGCGCGTGAGTTCATGCAAATTTGACCATGTCATCTTATCTACACAACTTATATATCTTTATATAATGAGTTTCAAAACATTTTATCAAGAAATATAAAAGTTACAACCATATTAAATATATCATTCA